>NC_138783.1:39560733-39589313 GCF_965178545.1 Coloeus monedula
TGTACAAGTGAACTCTTTTGACTTCACTGGGACTGAATTTTTTGTTAGCTTTTCTAAAGAAAACTAGAAATTATGTTGAATTTGCAAGGTTTCAGCAATTAGGGGCTGCAGAGGTAGCCTCTGTGGGAAAAGCCCAGGGGCTGTCTCGTGCCAGACACACAGTTCCAGCTGGATCTGAAATGGACTGTAGGACACAGCTGAGCACATCAACAAAGCCCCTCTGTGCAAATGTTTTTGGGAAAGAGCAGAACACACCATACAGGCAGAGGAAGAAGTGAAAAAAAAAAAAACGAAAGAGAAATATCAGAAGGAGCATCAAGCTGAGAGGATGAAAAGGATGTTCTTTATGATAGAACAAAGACCACCCCACAAAGGACCTATCCATGAGAGGACATAAGCCCACACTGGAGCAGATACTTCCGTGATTGTACTACAACCCATAGAGGACCCATGCTGGTGTGTGGAAATTGTGTAAGAAAAAAGGAGCAACAGAGAGAAAATGCTGTCTTGACCCTGACTACCTGCACCACCTGTTGCCCCACTGAAGTTGTTGAATATAACCTGTGACAGCAGTAAGGTGGGTGGAGAGGAGTCTGTAGTGAAACTGAACATGGGAAGGAGAAAAGGTGTTTCCCAAGTGTCTACATGTTTCTTTTTTTCTTTTTTTGCCGTTTAACAATACCCAAACTGGTACCTAATTATTTAGATTGCCAATAAATTAAGTTCTCCAAGGCTGAGTTTTGCTGGTAATAGAAACTGTTAAATTATCTTTCCATCCTTATTTCAACCTACCAGTCTTCTTGCTCCTGTTCTTCCTATTTTCTTCCACCCTCCTGCTGGGGTGAGGTGGGGGAATGTGTGAGTAGCTGTGTGGGTGCTTGGCTGTGAGCTGAGGCTCTACCACCACAAACATACCCTTTGTGGCTAGTATTTTTGTTTACCTGTTCTCCAACTCTATATCACTTTCCATTTGAAAATAAAAGGCTGTAGTGATGATAAAATGTTCAACAACATCTGTAATTAAAGTTATTTCATTAATCTCTAAGCAGCAAATTCCAGCTTTTCAGTGGACATCTCTTGATAGCATGGCACCCTGTCATCATGGATAGATGAAGTAATCTGTCATTTACAAGTCACAAATAGAATTGTGTTCAAATTATGAATAATGGCCATGCAGAAAGATGCAATCTATTCCTCTCCTGTGCCAATCTACTGATATGAATATATACCTGAGTATAATATATATTTTTATGCACAATTTCATATTATTTTATAATTTTAAGAATTTTGCTGACAAAATAATTAACATACTTTTCTGTGCAATTTGCAAAGCAGTGCACTTCCGGTGATGAAAGTGAAAGGATGCTAATCCATTAGTCTAAGGATGCAGAAGAAGGAAACACTTGGTTAAAGAAGAAATATTGAATTAGACTTGAAGCTAAAAATTGCTTAATGATAGTCGTGAAACACTTCACCACCATCTTCCTAAGCATCTAGGCCTCCATCCAACAAAACTCAGAACCATCTGCTTGGTTTCTGTCAAATGCTATGTCACTGAAAGCTGTGTATAAGTCAGCCCATGAGGTTAAGCATGTGCTTAAGAGTTTTACTTGCAAGGTTACAGGGTCTTTTCAAATATGGAATGGAATTACATCACCCAGGCTCTGCAGAATGTAAACCTGAGCCATTGCCTGCTGGGTTGGAAGCTGGGCTTATTCATGTGATTGCAATGGTACTGCTTTGACAGCATTCAGGAATGTATGCAACACAAACCTCAGTATAGAAGCAATTTCTTAGCTGAACACAGGTGGCTCTGACTTTCAGAGCTGAGTTCTGGAGCTTTTTCTCCATGGATGGCCATGAAGTACTATTAGCCATGTAATCATTCCAAGCAGCTTTCCAACTGCTGCTCTTTGCAAGTCAGATTATACCTGATTTGAAAAAGTAAAAAGCCATTGTTTTACTTCAGATCATTAGAGCTCTAATTGGCCATTACCTAACCAGAAACGCATATCTATTATCGCTGTTATAAATCTTTCTTCTCTTTTTCCTTTTCTTTTTAACCAACTGGAAATGAGAGACAATCTAGCTAGAACTGGATATGTACTTCAGATTTTTTTTTTTTGCATTTCTAAGTGATTTGGTGCCCAGTCTAGAGATGGATTTTCCTTGAGTACGTAAAGTGTTACTTATGTTTAGATTTGAAATGTGTGCATCAGGACAGTTGAGTTATATTCACTAAGAAAGGATTTGAGTAGATATTCAATTTTCTGTATGTTGCTCTGAGCAGTCAGTTGTTAAAGACGGTGTGATAGCCAAAGCCAAAACCCTGAATCTGGAAACATTCAGATTTTATCATCCTGTTAAAGGAGGAGGGTGTGTGTGAGAGAGATGGATGCCAATAAAAACAATGAATCTCTGGCAAGAGAACTATTTGAAAAATAGTTTCCTTGGAAACCGCTTTATACTTCATAAATGCTATCTTTGAGATAGCAGCTTTTTCTTATCAAAACACCCACATGGCAGAAAGTACCTGTTTGTATTTTCTCCCTCTGTTTCAGGGAGAAAGAAAGGTTACAAAAAACTGATCTGTTCAGAATATTTTCCATTTCTTCTGACCTGTTTTTTCCTCGTACAATTATTTTCCATCCCAAAAGGAAATGCAAGAAGGTTTATGTATGTCAGTCCTGCAGCTTAGCTCATGGTACTGATGGGAGTTAACGTTTAAAGGCTGAGATGTGGTTTACTGTCTCTGAAAGTGTTTTATGACAGGGAAATGCCACAAAACTTGTTTCTAGTGCTTGATAGAGTCTTTTGTAACTAAAACAATCATTGATGGTATAATTATGTCCCAAAGGCTAATATAAGTTTTATTTTCTGATGGTGACAACTGATATCAACTTTGATTTCCTCAAGCTTGCTCATGGATTTCTTTTGCGCTCCAGGAAATATATGGATGCAGTTTAATGAATTGTGAACCCTGAAAAACAAACAAACCTCTCCAGAGAAAATGGAGGCAGAAACATATTTGGGTACCTTTTCTTTTATGTAGAGTCACTTGAATGAATTAAAATATTTATGAAGTTTTGAACGTGTATTTGCTTTAGAAGTCAGGCATACAACATTATTATGGCCTTAAATTTTTACAGTAAACATGATTTTAAGTCAGAAATTACACTACAGCTGCTGCCGTACCTCCTGGTACCTGTGCAAATCTGAAGGACTTGTGAACTATGAAGAAGTGTGAATTCAAGAATGACCTCAAGTGAAAGCTCCTGCAGATTCCTAAAATAGGAGTCAGCTCTAATTTTAGGGTGGGATCCTTACCAGCTTCCAAAATTTGGGGATGGTTATAGACTTTGTACTTCTATAGTGTAGTATCAGACTGAACTATCTCCATCATATTTATCCTCATAATGTTTGGTTTCTTACAAAAACCTAGAAGTTTAAAGTTTTGCAGTGGAATTCATCATACCTACCTTTAGCTACCTAATCACAAAATATTTTTTCTGAGATATCTGTAATTCTTCCACAGTAAAGGGTGTGTGTCAACCATCTCCAGAGGATACTTCCCAACACCCTACAATGGTTGTAGAGAGCAACCTTGATAAGTCCCTCTCAGACATGCCTCTTTCTTTCCTTTGATGGGGTTTGGAGGCCTGATGACTAAGTTGGACTAGATAACAAAGTTTGAGACCTGAAATATTTATTTCTCAGGACAGGGTCCAGGGAACAGGGTGATGGCCATGACCTCTCACACTGCATTGCAGAGATCCTGCTTTCATAAAAATAAATCAATCCAAAAGAAAAGCCAAACCAAACCAATAAGACAGTTCTCTTTGATGATGTACCCAGAAATTAATTTTTGCTATGGAAACCAAATCTTCACTATTAAAATATGCATCTTGAAAAACAGTTCTGTTTTGGTTTAGTGACCTTGTCTGGTCTCAGAAATTGTAAGCCAAGTTCTTTTCCATTGCTTACTCACAATAATTCATGATAATTTAGTTATTGAAATTCCTCTGGTTGTCTAAAAACGGGAAAGCTTCTAAATGAGTGAAAATTAAGCTAGCCAATGCATGTAAACCAAATTATATTTACTGCATTTGAAACAAGTGGGTGTTCTTATTCTGAGTCTTTTTGTCCAGTGAGCCAGTGGACAATAAGCATAAAATAATATAGCCAATTTTAATTATTGAAGTACAGGGGCAGTCTTTATTGGAAACTAAACTTTATTGGAAACTAAAACCAAAAATTTGCTTACTTAAGTGTCAGTGAGGGAGCATCTCTAATCTTGCTGAAAAATAGAAATGACAGTATGTGGTTTAATTGGGCTTCATAAGTCATTTCTGTTTACAACCCCAAAATTTCAAGTGATGAGTTTTCTATATTTTTTGTTTTCTTAGTCATATTTCACATACTAGGGGAGGAAAAAAGAAAAACAACACAAGGAAAAACAACAACTTGTTGCAACTCTGAGTCATGTAGATACAATATACATCTCAGCAACCTACTGTTATTGTTTAAAAATTCAGAGAAACTTTCTAACACTGGAAAAATTGATTATGCAAATAACAGTGACTCATGCTGACCCATCTTTTCTTTGGCTTTACAGCTTTGCAGCTTCTTGCTTTGCCTTGGTAAAGATAATCAATTAGTTCAGTCTGGATTATAGGGTTTTAAAACAAGCATTTTTGCTAGATGCAGAGTCTGTTGACTTAACTATAAACTTTACACTGGTTGCAGGGAGAGTTGTACAAAACTGGATTTAGCAGTGCGAGTCCAACCATGGAATCTTTCAAGAAACAATGCTCTTTTTTTTTGCTTCTCTCAAGTTCTGTAGTTTCTAGTGGTATAAGTTACTATTAATTGCCTTTGTATGCTTTGTTAATTTAGGCATGGCTCATTAGAGGCACAATCCCATATCTACTGGAGTAATTTGAAGATTTTTCTGTTTAGGTCTTCAGGAACAGAATAAAGTCTTAACTAAAACACTGCGGTCTCTCAATTAATTTTATGAATAATCCTTGGGAAAATGCACTTCTAGTTTTAATTTGTTTTAATGGTAAAAAGACTATTTATCTGTTTATGCTATTTACTTATTTTTAGTTTTAGGGCTTTTCCTATCTGAATGTTGGCACCATGTAAAAGTTCCTGAATTAAAGTCTTCAGTTTAACCAAGAAGCCTCAGCACTTTTGCAGTCACTGGGGCAATTCCCTCACAAAGGAATTAACATCTTAGGTTCAACTGTCTGGAGATGCTCTCTCTTCACTGACCTTAAAGTGAACGTGCATTCTTAAAAATTTGGGATTTGAACTGTACATGGTTTATTGAGATGTTACCAGAGCCATACTGTGACTGTCAAGATTGGAATGAATACTTTTCTGTACAGGTTTGGAAAGAACCATAAAAGATTTTATACTCTACTTCTGCAACTTATGCAAGCCACAGAAATCCCAGCCTCTACTATTTGGCAATTCTAATTTTCTCAACCTCAGTAAGGATAAATGGGAGTACCAGGGTACTGTTTATTCTCTTTTGTTCTCAGAAACATTCCAGATTTAAAATCCCTTGCACGATAATTTAGAAAAACATTTATGTTCATGTTCCTTTGTGTTCCTTTGGCTTCAGCATGACAAAAGACTGTCTTGGGTTTAAGTATTTAAATATGCTTCTGAATATACTCCATACTTCCTTTTTTATGCCTTTAGGTGGAGTTAAAAAGCTTGAAGAATGATGTTAGTCACAAATAGTCAAAAATTGAGATCTTTTGTAAAATACATTCTTTTTAGAATGAAATGAAAGCCTTAAAATGTAGTAATGAAGAAAGGGAGGAAATGAACTTCAGTAATTAGACCCTGGTGGGTGTTTCTGCACTGTCTAATTTTTTCCCGCTGTCCTGTTAGTTACTGAACTGTTTATGCAAATTGAGAGCGCTCCAGCCAGAGAATGTGAGAAGAGCTCCCTTTATAGCTTGGAGATTAAGGCACTCATCTGAGCTGTAGGTAATCCTTTTTGAAGTTCCTGCTATCAGCAAGAGTTCTCTGCACTCCTTCCTCATTTTGACAATAAATTTCATCTTTGTTTGTTTTTTTTCTCCTAAGGAAATTTTTAGGGGGGCAGTAAAGGAATAGCTTGGTTAATTGCCATTGTGTATTGGAAAAAAAATACAAGGCAATTCCCAGATCTTGATATAAGAACAAATAATCAAGACAAGCAACTGAACTGACTTGATGATGTAAGCTTTCTGTAATATGCTGGAAACTGGTCTTCCCTAGATATAGTGCCCACATTTCACTGAGTAGTAGGAGTATTAAATCCTCATAGCCTTCAACATACAAGTTAAAAAAAAAAAGACAAGAAAAAAAGACATATTAGCAATTGGCAAACGTCTTGCACAGCTGTATTATTGCCTATAAAATTGTGAAAGCAACAAACTCACATCCAGGGTAAATGAGATAGATAAACCCGTAGAGTACACCCTCCAAAAATGAATTTAACTCATTGTCAATAATGAGAAAAGTGTCTAAATACCTTAAAAGGACACTTGAAATTTATGTAGTTTGACACTTAAAAAAATCAGAAACATCCAAAGTAGCATGAAAATAACAGGTCTGTAGGTTAAAAAATGCATAGCAATCTGCAGTATAATTCTCAGTCAGCTAAGATTTCTTTAGAAAGAAAACTTAAAAAAAAGCCAAATTAAGGAAGGAAAGAATTTCATTTCAGAATGTAAACAAAATCAATACAAGGAAAAAAAGAGGCATGAGGAAAAGAAAATGTTAGGGGCTTAAATGTCAGCTTCTGCTCTGTCAGCTCCTGGTTCAAGATTCAGATAGCAAGAAAATGTGCTTTGCAGCCTGCAGCAGCTAAGAACTTTACTGTATGCTATATTTATATAGGCTGTAACAATTTCATTTGAGTTTGTTTCCAAGGAGATAGTTCTTTGTCACTTTATTGCTATTTTATTTGTTACTTCTTTTGAAACTTAGTGCTTTAACTAGTAACTCCATCATGAAAGATACCAAAAGTTCTGGCCTCTCTCCACTGGACAACTTTTAAACACATTTCAACGTTAAATGAATTTGATTCAGGGTAAAAATCTAAAGAGTATCTAACTTCACTTGTATGGTTCTGCCATCTTCCTTAGCAAATACCCTGGTCTCAATTTCAGTTTTTCCTCTTGTGTATTTTATGTCTGGGCATCTGGGAGCATCAATGGTCTCTGTGCAGGATGATCAACTTATCTTGGGCCTTTCCAGCATGTCAAAGCTAGCAGATCCACCTATCTTTTTGACACTCCTTATGGATATCTAACTGCAAGTTTTGTGTGGCCAAAAGAGAGTTTTTAATTCTGTCCCAGAGCTTTTCTGCTCCATCTGTTGTTTTGACATCTCAGGACTAAATCGTCATACGGCCTATCAGTCAGGTGTGTAACTTGGGCATTAGTATCAACTTGAATGTCTAAGTTCTTCCACCTGGGATATGGCAACATATTTCAGATTTTTTCCCCCATGGCCTTCAAGCACATGACTGAAACTGTCTTCCAGGCACTTGTGCATTAATTACAGTGGGATGCTTTTGCTGACTGAGACATATGACCTTTCCTCAGCCATGTCGATGCTGAATTCTCCTCATATAAAAGTTATTGTTTTAGTCTGTGTCTTGAAGCATCCACTATCACATCTCTTTCAGTTTCCCTGATGGTTGCTCACTTTGAAGCACTCTTGCCATCTCTACCTTAAAGAACCTTTATGGCCAGTCTTATTTTTTTTCTGTTAAATTTTTGACTCCTGCCTCTGGCTGATATCTACTGTTACTGACCCACAGAATGTTGATTCATTAATTACAGTTAAATATTTTGTGACTATTCCTATGCTTTCCTTTGTATGTGGGAGAAACTACCTGTAAAAACTACAGAGCATTTTGTTCCTCTGCATCATACCCCTCCACACAAATCATCTTTCCTGTGCTGCTAAAGCTGCTTTGTTCATGTTTCCTTCCATTGTGCTTCCTGTATATTCTCACAACTTCTGTGTGTATCTGTCTATCTATCTATCTATCTATCTATCTATCTATCTATCTATCTATTCTATCCATAGCTATCTGCTTTCTATTGCCTTTTTACATGGATTATATAATTTTTGAGTAGCAACCATCTTTGTTGTATGATCCTAGAAATCCTACATTGCAAAGACAAAAACATTTTTACATAAATCATTGTTAAAGATAAGTCTAGCCTAGAACACATGCTGCCACAATCAGGTTAAAAGTGCTGCTTGTCTTTATAGTGTGATTTTCTAAATCAGTGCCAGCTACTCTGTATGCTGTCAAAATAAGATTTCTTTCTGAGCAAGCTGAGTTCTGAAATAACTTCTCCTATTTAAGAACAGTCAATTCAAAATAGCGATACAGAGAAGCACATATAGATGCTATTTATTTGCTGTTTTTACTGTGAATGAAAGAAATGCTGCATTTTGTGATGCAGAAATATAGATTTTTTCACTAAAATAATTTTCAAATTGTCTTTCTAAGTGTATTTTTTTGGAATAGCTTCTCCTGAAAGGGGCATACAAAGTCTTGTGATGAGAAAGGAGATATATACCAGACTCTGGATCCATTTTCTCTTATCCTATTTTGCTTAAGTGAAACTAAGTAAGAGTTGGTAACTTGCACAGCAGCAGACTCCAGGAGATTCTAACCATTCACTCATTCTCCCAGTTGGTTCAGTGTCCTTCATTTTCTTCCTCTTCTGCTCCCAACATTGCCTTCTTTCTATTAGTACCATAATTCTCATGACCAGATTAAATGGCAACTGTGAAATGTTTCCAGGTATTTAGAGCTGGGCCTGACAGAAAACTGCTTCTAATTTATTTATTTTTGGCTTGAGTTAAATAAAATGTTAGGATAGTTGTGACCAGTTTCACTACTGCATATGCAAGCTTATATTGCAGTGTTTTCAATTAAGTTTTGGAGTTCCATAGGTACTAAAGTTTTACACAAATCACACACTATGTATGTTATTTTCTGTGCACCAGCATGCTTGAGTCTGCAGAAAATATACTGCAGGACACGACATATGCGCCCTACAACCTAAGGGGCTGTTCTGAGTGCCTTTCTCTACCAACAACCTTTCATTTGATGTGTTTTAAGGGAGTTTTGTCCTCATTACCTCTATGGATGTGTCCCCATTTAATTTGCATCTACCTTGGATCACTGATCCTTGATTTGTGCTCAAAAGGTTCACCATTTTTTTCTCCACTCACCTCCAGACAACTTGAATATACTGCCTGTTCCTGTTATGTGAATTTTTGCTTCTCCACTTCCATTGTGCAGTCTTTTCACACAACTAACGGTGACATTTCTGACATTTCTGTGACATTGCTGACATTTCTAATGGCTTCTTCCTGCCTGCATCAAAGAGCATAGTCCAGTATTGTGACCTGTGACCTATCAGGTGCTTTAACACCCCTGATCATTACTGCTGTCTTGATTTCATCGGTTTTCTTGATTGCATTCTGTTTTGTCAGCTTTTGCAACTCCACCACCTCCAACATCTCTTATTATTGCTTGAAGTGACCGCCGGGGTGACCTCCAACACCATAATGTCAGTCTCCTCAAGTCCATTCAGAATGCTAATGGACAGTCTCTTTGCTATCTTGTAAGATTGAGCCTGCTGGAAAATGGTGAAAATACCTTCCAATGGCAACTGCAACTTGAAAATAATACTCAGTCATCTTCAAACATTTTGAGAAAAAGTTTTGCCGCAGTATTATTTATATTCTTAGTTTTGTTAAATCCAAACGAGACAAAAAGGAATGATTGTCCTTTTAAGATTTCTACCTCCTTGCTGTCAGAGAGATTGAAAATGAAGATGGGATTCAAAAATTTCATTGAATTCAGATCAGAATCAAAATTCTTTTTATTTCAAGTCTTCAACATCATGACAAAACATACAGTATATTTGTACAAGACTGAATGTTCCAAGCCCCTCGATAAAGCACCACAAGGCAAACTGAGCAACTAAACTGACAGCAGCTACCACATTCCCTTCTGCTTGTAATACACTTGCAATGCGTTATCACCTTGTAGAATGTACCCTCTCTAGGATACAGTTTTTTGTGTTTGTGGGACATCCAGGACAGCTGGGTTCCAACTACAATACTGACTCTTGGTGCAATATGCTTTTAAAGCAATAATATCTAATTCTCTTCTTTTAGTTACCCTGTCCAGATCTTCCATATTAAACTTTTCTTCTCACGATCTTGCATTCGTGGTTGCCTTTTTGCCTAGAGTTTACCCTTCCTCATATCTAGCAAGCATTTCATACACTTTTTGTCACACCTGTTTTGACAGGCTAGTCACTATCTCAGACCTCTTTAAAGAAAGTCCACAAAATTAGAAAGGATCAGGCTGCTGCTTCCATACGCAAGGATTTTTCAGACTGGACTCGTGCTCATAATGGTCATGTCTCACATATCTTGATACCCAGGAGACTGTGAAAGAGAGTGATTGACATGAATTCTGCTGCTTTACTGATTCCTGCTCACCTCTCCTTCCATGAGGCAACATAGCCTGGCTGGTGGGGAAACACTGACAGCCAAAACAGTGTGCTGACAGCAAACCCTTTTGAAACTGTAATTAAGTTGCACTTCTGTGAGCAGTCTTTCACTGTAGAAAGCTGTTTTCTACCGTCAGTGAGCTTTATGGAATGTCTTCGGTAAAGAACAGTCATTCTTTTTACTCCTGGGGAAGGAAGGGTGCAAAAAAGGGATGCGCAGGTTTTCAGCTGTGCCCATCTGATGTTTTTTAAGTCTCTTTCTGTGTGCACAAAATTTCATATATGTTCTAGATAATTTTCAGAGATTCTCAGTACAGGGCCACTCAGCTTAAAAGGAGTTATAAAAATGTCTGGAGCCAGACTGTTTTTATTTCTTGCCAATATTTGAAAATTGGAGGCTGCTTTCGAAAATTTGCAATTAGATCACCTGTCCCAAGAAGCCCAGAGTAATGCTGGCTCTGTAATCTTGGTCCAGCACTCTCATTTCAGCTCTCCCATCTCCTTTACAGCATCCTGGCTTTTTCTTTCATCTCGTTTTAAGCTAAAAAGTGCAATAATAAAGTGTGATGGTTGCTATTACTGTTTTATGTATATGCAAGGTTTCTACTCTGACCTCTTAGAGGAGAAAACTCCAGAAATGCTTTATACAGATCCATGCATATTCAACACAACACATACTCATGAAGGAAATAGATTAAATAATGCTTTAGAAAGCTGAGGCATTATGCATATAAATACATTCTGTTTATGTCTTCCATGCTGACCTCTGGCAAATGATTATGCAGCATCACCTTTTCTCAGAGGTGCATCTGTCAGGAGAAGGGAACAAATGCTTTCATGTCTGCCAGTTACAGAGGGTCTTCATGGGGCTTCACTGGGGATTCTGAACAGAGAGGGGCAAATGCTGGTGCCGTGTCTGTCTTCCTCAATCAATAAAGACAGTTAGTGACATGAAGCAGAAACCCAGCCTGTACAAAAAAGTGCTGGGGACCATGTGAGGTTGTTTGGAACTAATGCTGATCACTGGATAATTCAGAAATGATGATGAAAAGCTCGTGACATGCCTGAAAGATAAATGAATCAAAGATAAGAGCTGAAAGAAACCAACTATGTCACCTTGTCTATAGCCAGCTGCCGGGGGAAGGCTGTTTCCTGCAGTAACACAGTGAAATCACTCTTGAAAACTTCTAGCCTGGATAAAAAGAGGGATTTTTATTTTGTTTTGCGTGGAGTTTTTTTTTTTTTTCTTTTTTTTTTTTTTTCAAGAAAGATTTTGGTGAAACTGCGCAGTTTGTGAGACATACAGCTCAATACAGGTTTAGCCTCACCCTCATGAATAAAAAATTGCCACACTTTCTACATTGTAACCATTTTCTAAATCAAGACAATATATCTTTCCTTTTCATGTTCTTCACTTTTTAAGTGTTTGTTGTATGGTTTTATATAAGTACTTTGAAAAAGCCAAATATAATATCTAGTTTAAGTCAGGAATTTTCATGCAGAATGTAAGATGTATTGTACTATTTATTGTACAGATAAAGAAACTTTTATGCTTGGTGCAATATAAATAGTGATGGTGATGGGCTGATGAAGTGAAAGCTGCAATTTGTACTTGATGGGAAAAAAAATCCTGCTTCAAATGTTATTGCTGGACAACAATTTCACAAGACTCTTAGCTTTGATCATTTACTCATAAAAATGTTTACCAAGTTATTCTTCTGTCTCTGGCTTTGTAGTCACATGTATGAAGATCAGCGTTCTATTATCTCTCCATTTGTTTCCTCCTACAGTGTTTTCTCTCCAGGAAAATCTCATATAAATTGCTACAATCTCAGCTGAAAAAAAGTGCCTTGGTTGTTTTTCCTTAATCGGTGCTTACATGAATTCTCAAATTAACAGTGTCTGAGGATTATAGAAATGTTTCCATACAACATTGATGACGTCTAGGTTTTTTCATGTAGTTCTTCTATATTTCTGTTCACCCAGTTAAGATGGGAAATTAGGAGCTGCCGGTCTAAGAAACTGACACATACTACATGTTGCAAGGGATTTGATTTGACAGTTATGGTAGAAAGATTAGCAGAGGGCTTTCATGTTGGTGGCTAATTCTCAAATGGATCAGGTTTAATATAAGTTGATTCAGAACCATGGATCCAGAAGAGATTTTGTATATATTTAACTTGTATTTGAGTGTTATTTAAAGTCTTTGCTGGCTAAAGACCAAACGGGTTTTTACCTTCATGTGTTTATTTTACAGGTTTACTGTTCTGAGACACAAAGAATTAAAAAAAAAAAATAAAAAAAAAAATTCAGTTTTCATATGGGTTTCCTATTTTTCAATTAGAAATAAAAGCCACAAATTTGAAATTTGCCCATGAAGAGGATTTTCACAATCTTCTTAGTTTACAGGCTGGGTAGGTAAAGATAATGTCAGAGATCTGGTGGAAAGTAAATATTGTTTTATCATAAATTTGGGGAAATGTAATTTCTTCCTCTATGTACAAGCACTGATGTAAAAAAATTCCAATGAAACAAAATGTCAGTACACTTCTTTTTCAACCAGCTCAGCATTAGTAGGTTTTTTTGTCCAACTTACTTGTTCTTTTCTGCCTCAACTGTCCAGCAGATTATAATGGGTACTATTTACATCAGTGGGACAGGTGAAGCATGAGGTCTTGGTCACTGCTTAATTCATTTCTAAGCACCACTGCTTTAAAAAAAAAACCTGATAAATTGAAGGCAGTTCAGGGAAGAGCAGCAAAAATGATCGAGGTAGTCAGGAGGGATTGACTTATGAAGAAAGATCTAAGTAACTAAGTGAGTTTGTCTTGGCAGAGTAGATAGGATGACACACCACAACAATGACATGATGCAGGTAAGAGAAATTTCGTAGTGCTTCAGACAGGGTGGTAGCTAGGAGTAATGGGATGGAGTTGCAGGAGTAATTTTTTTCACTGAATCTTTGAGCAAATATCCTGACAGTGAGATGTATTGGACTGTGGAATTGTCTCCCAAGGGGTACAGTTGAAGCCTTGTCACTTGAGACATTTGGTGCTAGAAATGACAAAATACTCACAAGAAAGGGAACTATCTAATTTTGCACTCCTCTATCACCAAGATCTCTATTTCTATATACACTGCAGTGGGTTGACCCTGACTGGATGCACGGTGACCACCAAAGCCTCTCTATCATGACCTTCCTCAGCTGAACAGAGGAGAGAAAATAACATGAAAGGCTTGTGGTTTAAGATAAGGATAGGGTGAGATCACTCACCAGTTACTGTCATGGGTAAAACACTGGATTCTGGGAAATTAGTTTAATTTATTAACAATCAAATCAGATTTGGATAATGACAAATAAAAACTAAACCTTAAAAACAATTTTGCCCCACCCTTTCATTCTTCCTGGGCTTAACTTCGCTCCCAGTCAGGAGCTAGGTTATGTGCTCCAGAGGCAGGGTGTGGCAGTGACTGTGTGCCAGTGACTGTGGAGCAGGGCATTAACTCACCCCTCTGCCCCTTCTCACACACACATGCACCCCAAAATGTCTTGAGACATCAATCTTTCCAGTCTTTCACAGTCTGTCTTGGCTGGCATTGGCTCTGTCAGACATGAGGGAAATTTCCAGCAGCTTCTTACAGAAGCCAGCCCTGTAGTCCTCCTGCTGCCAAAACTTGTCCACACAAACCCAATGCATTTACAATTATGAATTCCCTGCAGGGGAAGATCTGCTAGAAGAGGTAAGACAAATATCACTGTCAGCAGCAAAGAAAACGGGAATATAACAGCTAAATTTATTTTTTTTTTCCTTTTGAAAATGTTTGCATTTCCAAGTTTGGCTGTGCAAAGCTCTTCTTTACATTCACACATATAAGTGTGATTGAAAGCTGTGACAAGATGCTGATTTCAGACACACAGGGGAGGAAATATAGTAATTTTAAAACAAAAACAAGAAGGAAGGTAAAGAGAGAAAGTATGACTCATGGGGGAAAATGACAGTTTGCAAACTCAGCCAGCTCAAATGATTAAATCTTCTGCCACTTGCATCAAGATCCACCTCCTGATGTGGCCCAAGAAAGGTCTGTGTAAAAATGTTTGCTTTCTCTCACACTGCTCTGGCTCTTTCACACATTCCCTGCTAAATAGTTCACAGTGCTCTGTCAATTGTTCTCTTTACTCATTGTAGATTGTTATGTACCATAGTGATCTGCCTGAACAGCATTTTGTAGGGGTTAAAGGACAGTCAATACCTTTGTGACTAGCTATTTCATGCAGTGACTATGCAATTCATCCCACATTTGACTGCTTCACTCCACAGAATCACAGGGTTACCGAATCAACTAGCTTGGAAAAGACCTCCAATAGCATCAAGCCCAACCCATGATTGAACACCAACATGTCAACTACACCATGGTACTAAATGTCACATCCAATCTTTCCTTAAATACCTCCAAGGACAGTGACTCGACCATCTCCATGGACAGCCCATTCCAATACCTAATCCCCATTCTGCGAAGAAATTATTCCTAACATCCAACCTGAACCTCCCCTGGCACAGCTTAAGAGTACATCCTCTTGTCCTACTGCTGGTTGCCTGGGCGAAGAGACCTACCCCCACCTGTCTGTGCCCTTCTTTCAGGAAGTTGTAGAGAGTGATAAGGTCCCCACTGATCCTCCTTTCCTCCAGGCTAACAACTCCATCTCCCTCAGCTGCTCCTCATAGGACTTGTGCTCCAGACTCTTCATGTCCTCTGGAAGTGCTCCAGCACCTCAATATTCTTCCAGAATTGAGAGGCCCAGAACTGGACACAGCACTCAAGGTGTGGCCTTACCAGCGCCAAGTGTATCAGGGAGAATCCTGATGGCCACACTATTGCTGATATAGGCCAGGATGGCCTTCTTGGTCATGTGGGCACACTGCTGGATCATGTTCAGCCAGCTGTTGACCAGGACCCCCAGGGCCTTTTCCACTGGGACACTTTCCAGCTACTCTTCCCCCAACCTGTAGCTATATAACTTGGGGTTATTGTGGCCAAAACACAGGATCTGGCACTTGGTCTTGTGGAAGCTCACACAGTTGACCTCAGCCCATTGATCCAGCTTGTCCAGGTTCCTCTGCAGAATCTTCCTGCCTTCCAGAAGATCAACACTCCAACCCAACTTGGTGTCATCCATGAATTTGCTAGTGGTGGACTCAATGCCCTTATCCAGATCATCAGTAAAGATATTAAACAGGACTAAGCTCAACCCTGATCCCTGGGGACACCACTAGTGACTGGCTGCCAGCTGGATGTGGCACAGTTCACCTCCACTCTCTGGGCCCAACCAGTTCTTAACCCAGCAAAGAGTGTTCCTGTCCAAGCCATGGGCTGCCAGTTTTTCCAGGAGGATGCTGTGGGACACCATGCCAAAGGCTTTGCTGAAGTCCAGATAAACTACCTCCAAAGACTTTCCCTCATCTACCAGGTGGGTCACCTGGTCAAAAAAGGAGATCAGGTTGGTTAGGCAGGGCCTGCTGTTCCTAAACTCATGCTGGCTGGGTCTGATCCCTTGATTGTCCTATACGTGCCATGTGGTTGCACTCAAGAAGATCTCCTCCATAACACTGCTGGGCACTGAGATCAGGCTGACAGACCTGTAATTCCCTCAATCCCTCTTCCTGAGCTTTTTGTGGATGGGTTTCACATTGGCCAACTTCCAGCCATCTGGACCAGATGCCAGGAATGATGATAAATGATGGAGAGTGGCTTAATGAGCTCTTCCACCAGCTCCCTCAGTACCCTTGAATGAATCCCCTCTGGCCCTACAGACTTGTTGGTGTCTAAGTCTCTCAGCAGGTCACTAACTACTTCCTCCTGGATTACAAGGGGTCCATTCAGCTCCCTGTCCCTGTCTACCAGGTCAGGAGGCCAGTTGTCCTGAGGATACCTGGTCTTATCCTTGAAGACTGAGGCAATTCTTCTCCCTTATCTATTTTGCGCAAGATTTTGTCTTTCTCTCTCCACTAGTTATTTTGTACACATAAAAGCAGGTATCAAAGCTTAAAGAATCCCATAGCAGTGGCAGGGATCTCAGCAACCTCTCTGAATCAGGTTTTTATTCAGGCTTGTAACCACAAATCCATAAATGTATTTGGAGCCCTGTATTCTACAGAATTGTGTGGACTTGGGTCTCCACTGGATCTTTGAAGACCTTTGTCCAAGGCTGTGTACAGATTTCCTGAAACAGGTCTGTGAACACCACCATTCAAGAAAATAAATCAAATCAAGGTCTTGGTTTTCAAAGGCTGACAGACACTGGTTTGTTTTCCAGCTATTGAGGCAACTGGTCATGAAACTTGGGTTAATAATCTGTAGAAGACAGTCACAGTATCATCTCTCACCCATGACTGGAGGTTGACTAGCAATCCCTGATGACAGGTCAGTTTTTCGTTACTCTATTAAAAATAATTGTGATAATATTAAAGTTGGCACCTGAATAAAAGAAGGAGAAACTTATTTTGGCTATCTCTTCCATCAAAATCATAGTGGCTGCATGCCAATAAAAAAAACTTTTGAGATGTAAAAGCCATCTTAAAATACTATGACAAATCAGTGTTTTTGGTGTCTTGCTTCTGGACCATTCAAGGCTGGTTTACATCAAGAAAACTGCCATAGTGTCATTTTTAGAACGATTAATTAAACACATGATATGTGAGAAGCATAATTTTATTTTGAATAACTAGTTAGGTGAGAGATTTAGTACTAAAGGGCACGTTTTTCCATATAATATCTTGAATCTCTCATATCTAGACAAAAGAAGAAAAATAAGAGAGGATGTAGGCTAATGAAGACTAGAAACGATGGGTTTTGAAATATACAATAAAGTAGGAAAATAATTTCTGATGAGCAAAAGTCACTAAGAGACACAGGGGAGGGGTAAAAGAGGGGAATTGAAGTGCATTCAGTACTGAAATGATCTGATCTTGAAAAGCTTTGAGTGAAAAACGAAAGAGCTTTGTGGAAACCAATTTAAGATGCTATTGTTTACAAAGGTCCCAAATTATTCTTAACTCCAAATTACCTTCAAGTAGGTACATATTTCTTCCTCTCCTTTATGAGGCTGCCAAAATTCAGTATTCTGGCCTGCTTCTAACCTTCCCCATGAGACTCGTTCCAATCCTCCTTGGAAGTCTTAAGAGCAGCTGGACTGCTGAAATGCTCGGCACTTTCATGAAGATGATTGAATAAGAAACCTCTACAATAAGAAGGAAATAGGTGGGGGGAGGAGAGCAGTGATTTTTTAAAAATTCTTTTCCAGAAAATGTGGTGAGCTTGAGGTATGGTGTTCAAGTAGAGATAGTTTATCTTTGAAAGAGCAGGTCTGTGCCACACAGAACATACCTCTGAAGATGCACAATTTAGCCACTTTAATGCAGAGATTAAATGGTGTGGTTGGCAAATTAACACAAACACATTAAAAATGCAAGTAGGGGAATGTCTGTTTTTATAAGCAAAAATGGGAAGTAAAGAAAATATATTTATGGAAAAACTGAATGAACTTGAAAGAAATACTTTTGAAAATTAACCCTCACTGTGCTACTATATTCCTATGCAACAAGTAGAAGGTCATGAAGGTTTGAGTTCAAAATAATGTAAACACATTTTAGCACAGGTAGAAAATGGACTTTTCATGGTTTGATCTATAGCTTGAAAATCAGGCACAAGGAGGTGCCCATTTCCCTCATTAAAGGATATATTGCTTTCTCCAGGGCTTCTGTCTTTGATCATGGTACCTCAGAACTATCCTGGATACCAGGACTATCAGCCAAGTTGTGAAGTGGGAATATGGCAGTGGCATTACTTTGGAAGCAAGATTCTTTGGTTTAGGTTCTAATTCAGAGAATGTTAGATGGTTTATATAAAATATAAAAGCATCAAGAGAAGAGTGGGTGATTCATTCCCCACCCTCTTGTCCCCCTGCAGTTCACTCAATTGATTCCCTCTCAGAGAAAGGAATGAGTCCTGAACATGTAGATTTACTGCCCTTTTTACTAGTATTGGATTTATAGGCTCTTTGTGCTGGTTTTGGCTTGTATAGAGTTAAATTTCTTCATAGTTGCTGTCATGAAGCTGTATTTTGCATTTGTGTTGAAAACAGTGTTGGGGAGGGGACACTGCTGCAACAGCTGGCCACAAGGAATTAACCAAAGGAATATTCCAGGCAACTCAGCATACACATCTGGAGGAAGAAGGAGGAAGTGGGACACAATTGGTGTGACAACATTTGTCTGTCCAAGTCACTGGCGTGAGGGAGCCCTGCTATCCCGGAAATGGCAGAACACCTGCTTGCCCATAGGAAGAGTGAGTATATTCATTTTGCTTTTCTTTACCAATTAAACTGTCTTTATCACAACCCATTAATTTTCTCACTCTGACTCTTCTGATTCTCTCTCCCATCCCACCGTAGGAAAGTGAGAGAGTAGATGCACAAGGCTGACCTGCCAGCTGGTGTCAAACCACAACAGTCTTCAAGTTTAAGAATTCCTTCATTCCTTCCTTCTAAGTGCTTCTTGGAGTAGATAAAGTGTTATTTCTCTCCCTTGACTTCCTCACATTCCAAAATATTTACAACCAGTTCAATAACTCTTGCTCTCTTTTATTTAGCTGTGAGGAGTTCCAGAGATCGGTCCCTTGCTGATTAGAATGACTGAATACATGCTTCAGCTTAAAGGAGGTGATTGATTCATGTTGCATATTTCCTCTAGGAATTTATGTATGGGCC
Source organism: Coloeus monedula (assembly GCF_965178545.1). Lineage (NCBI taxonomy): Eukaryota > Metazoa > Chordata > Aves > Passeriformes > Corvidae > Coloeus > Coloeus monedula. The sequence goes on from NC_138783.1 coordinate 39,580,060, forward strand.
ATAGCCTCAGGAGGCAAAGCTGAAGGACATACACCACCTTATGACACCTGAAGATATCAGTCCAGCTGAAACCAGTTCCTCATTCATGAGTCTCTGAGAAGTGCTCTGAAATGAGCAGGATAATTCTGGCGTAAGAAAGAGTACTTTATGGCAACTTTTCTAGGCTTGATGTTGTGTGACATGCACAAATAATGCTATTATATTACTTTCTAGAAGTTTTCTTCTACTAATTTCTTTGCAAATTAACAAAGAATCATTTAAAATGAAACTTTTTTCCCTTCAAGCTGTTAAAAAGTGATATGGGAATACAACAATGCTAGAATTTTCACACTGCTATGGACACTTTAAGTTTTCATTAAAAAGTTGATGTTCCTACTGCCTCCAGCCAAAATTCTAAACAAAATTAAAGCAGCACCATTCATACTACTATAGGAAAGGCTGCTTTTGTATCAATTTCCTACCTGTTGCTATAAATATTCATTTTGAGTTGAAACTTGGTACAAAGTCCGTCCTGTTCCACTTAGAATGATTATTTTTCTGTAGTTTTGTCTGATACTGGGTTTCTTTTGGAAACAAATACTATAACAATATACAATACTTTGGCTGTAAAAGCATTGCCTGCTTCTGCACCCATTGTTTCCCAAAAGCAAAACATGTACTTCTTTATTCTATGCAAAGGGAGGGAAATTATCCTATATTAACTTACTGTGGAGACTTATTTGGAGTGGAATTTGCCTCACACAACTTCAGCTGTGTGAAAATTAGTACTGTCTCGGACTTTCTATGAGCAGGCTTCCTCTGGAATCAGTGTCACTCTCTTCAGACACCTAGTCATTCACAGACTTTGTCTTCTTTTTACAGTTTTCTTCTCTTGCCCTAGAAATTGCCTTAATTTTGTTCCAGGACTGGCCATTTATTTGATACCCAGCAGCAACATTGTCTGCTCCAGAACTTGCCTCACCATGCATCATTCAACTGGAACTCAAGGCTGGATTTTTGCACAGATTTTTTACACATATCATGCAAGTCACAGGCGTAACATGGTGGTGTTGGCACCAGCTAGCCACCAGAAGCCACCAGCCCATGTCCAAAGAATATGAGCCAAACTCCCCTTTTGTGTATATGCTAATGGTTTTAATTTTCCTTTTGCACAATTATCATTCAGTTCTTAGTCAAGTATTTATACTCCAGACACCTGTGCTCAGGCTCCAACAAAAAGCAGCATACTGCATTTAGTTCATGCTATATATGTATATACTCTGAATAGTTTTGATAAGTTGCCCAGCTGATGATAACCCTCCCTTTTTAGACCTTTTTGAGTTATTTGATGGACTACAGCTTTGCTCATTTCTCTTTTATTTTTTAACACTGTCAAGCTCCCCTCTATTTCACTTGCATAGTCATGATGCTTAGATGTCTTTTTTCCTGGGCCTGGAAAACCCTGGTTTAGCCTCAAACCATGAAATATACAGGGACACTAGGAGATTAATTTAGACTAGCTGCTCAGTTTTAGATCTCTACAGTTACATGAATTTAATTCCAACATCTTCTCATTCTGCTTACCTTACCACTGAGAGCAGCAGGTAAAAGTAAGTCTATTTCACACAGACAAGGAGTTTTACTCAGATGTCATCCTTGTTCAGCAGACTTGGGGAATGGCTGGGTGGAAGGCTGCCTGGGAGCTTGATCCTGGCTGGAAAGAGGTGCTAGGTACAGTATTTACTAACTTAAGATAAGGATAAGTCCTATTCCACACTGTCTCATTGTGTCCCTTCAACGTGCTCATGTATATTTATGAAATATCTGAAAATAGTCCCTGTTTCTTCTTAAAAATGTGATATAGTTAGTAATAAGTGCTATTAGAAGTATTTTTCTAAGAAACTACAGTGCAAATAAGCACAATGTTGGGCGGGTTTACTTTTCACTTGTCTTTCAGACAGTGTAAAATCATTCTCTCCAAAAATGCTGACAACCTCAGAGCTAAATTAGAATGGCTTTATGAAGTAGTCTAGAAGTATGTTGGAACCTATCTAATCCCTTTTGTGAAAGCAATCAGAAACAAAACAGGCAGGGTTTTGAAATTTGTGGAGGAAATGTATTCTTTTTTTCTATGAATAAAAGGATTTTTTTGCTTTTCTTTGACAGCAAGAATATCCTAGTAATATTTTTTCATCTTGCAGTTAAAAACAACATCTGAGATTACAGCAAAAAAACAACAAAATGATTAGTTCCTTTTGTGCCTGGTTGAACACAGAAGGTAGGAACAGAGCTTTTTATTTCCGTCTATGTCATGAATGAAGCACTAATGAAATTAATTCATGCTCTTCAAGTGTTTTGTGTATGACTGATTTTATTAATTTTGCAGAAATATATGAATTGATTAATTTGATTTCTTATTTGGTGTGAGTGTATGGGTGGATATCTTCTATCAGGTGAGTTCCATCACAAAAGGTTTTCATTTTAAAAAGAAGATACTGGTTTAAGAAATGACAGTTCTTGATTCCAAATTATCTGGATGCATCCTAGTAAAATAAAGGTAAAATCCATTTTGCAACTTCCTTGTACAGATTTCCTCATAACCTGAGGCAAACTAATTGTGAGACTCACTTAGGGGTTTCATTTGATCTCACTTTCTTGTCTGAAAATTAAGCATCCAATCTAATCTGTTATTCTGTGCTACCTCACCCAAAAATGGGGACAGGCTAGTTCTATGAATTTCAGTTTGGGATATCCTGAAGTGGTTAAGAAAAACTCGTGCTGAATGGTAACCCCTGGCCCTCTGACTCTGGTGTGCCTGCACTTCATTCATCATTCACAATGTTACATATTTGAGATCTGATAGGTCTTTTGGGCGTTCATAAAGCAGAGTCAGTATAACAAAGTCCCATCTTGGGCCTGAATACCCTGCAAGCATGCTGGGACAGGCAAGCCTAGACAAAGACTGTTTGGAGAAAGTCTTGTTTGTGGGTCATTGCCGGTTTCTTCAGGGTTAGCTTTGATTCCCAGCAGCTGCCATGTGATTTCCTGTGTTCATCAAGACCTTGCTCTCTTCTCTCTCCTCTAGCATTCACACAAACACTTTGTTCTTTCTCCTGAATTGCTATGTAATAACATATCTGTTATATGTACAATTAGTGATGTGACTTTCCGAATTCAGTCAGCAGACTGTGAACTGAATCGGGGCAGCAGTGGGTGTGGAGAGCAAAAGCAGTGTGTTTCACTGAGCAAAAGCAGGTATCTCCACTGTGTTGGAGCTAATTACCTCAGGCTGTCTTTGTAGGCAGTGAAGACAGATTGTCCATTTTACTGTTCAATTCATCTAATCCTGAAGGAGCCATAAAAAAAGTCATATGAATCTCATTTTGAATGTAACTGTCTCTCTGCTGACTACACAGAGAGCTTGGGCCAGCCAGTGAGCTCAGATGTGAATGCCTACACTGAATTTGTCTAGTTTGGGTCAGATATATACATTTCCAAAAACACCTGTGTAGGCAATCTTGACAAGTCAGAGTGCAGGCCACATATCTAAAAGGACTCCATAGGGACTCTGGATGATTACCTTTAGGTTATGATGGTGTGCTATTGTTCTGCTTTAACACCAGTCAGCAGCCAAGCCCCACACAGCTGCACACTCCCCCACCAACAGCACTGGGGAGAGAACAGAAAGGGTAAAAGCCAGAAAACTCATGTGTTGACATAAAGACAGTTTGATAGAGAAAGCAAAAGCCACCCACGCAAGCAAAGCAAAACAGGGAATTAATTCAGTGCTTCTCAAGGGCAGGCAGGTGTTCAGTCATCTCCAGGAGAGCGGGGCCCATCACACATAGTGGTTATTCTGTAGAAAAACACTGTCGCTTCAAACGTCATCCCCCCCCCCCCCCCCCCCCCCGCCTTCCTCCTTCTTTTCCCTAGTTCTATGTACTGAGCATGATGCCATATGGTCTGGAATATCCATTTGGGCAGCTGGGATCGCCTGTCTTGTGTCTCCTCTCAGCCTCCCATGCACTCCCAACTTCCTCACCAGCATGGCAGTGTGGAAATCAGAAAAGACATTGGCTTTGTAAGCCCTGCTCAGCAATAACAAAACACCTCTGTAATATAAACCCTGTGTTCATCACAAATCCAAAACACAGCCCCACTGTGAAGAATATTAACTCTACCCCAGCCGTAACCAGCACAGCTATGAAGACCTTGGTATTAGTATCACAATAAGCTGCACCTGCTCATACCACTTCACAATCCCACATGTCAAGACAAGCTTCCTTGCTCAAGCCACTGTGCAGAAAATTTTTTGGTTTATGTAAGCAACAATAACATTGTTTTTTTAGCTCTATCAGTTTGACCACACAATGCCATGAATGGCTGCTACAGAACAGCCAAAAGGAGAGTGTCCTGTGGTGGGAAGACACGAGGGAGGGGATAAAACAGTGAAACTGTGATTGTCTCTCAAGCTGTGTGGTGTTGAAGCTGAAGTTTGGACACTTAGCTCCAAGAGAGCTCTTAGGAGAGCCAAGCTCTCTTCCCTTAGCTGCTTAGCAATGCATTTCCCCTTAGCACCACATGTTTATCAAATATCTTTAAAGTTACATCTGTAGCAGTCTGTTTTGGTTTTTTCAACAGTTTTTTTTCAGCCATGTGTCAAAATGGCTCTGTTTTTAAGCAGTAAATGCAATTTTGATATAAATGCATGAACTTACCATCCATTGTGAGGTGATGCCTACTGTAACCATAAAGCTAAACTTCATTGCCTTGATAGCTCATATCCTGGCTACTCAACAGAATGATGTTGTAGAGCCCTGAAACAAGTTACCTGTGGGCTTGAAAGTGTCTTTGAAAACTATAATTTTTCTTTTGATTTTAATTTCTACATAAAATTATCAATCATATTTTCAAGGAAAAATAAGAATTAAAAAAGGAATTTTTTGAGGACAAATAAGCTGTCTAGGTAATTTTACCTACCCTTTGGGTCAATGATGTGTTAAATTTGTAGTCCTATGGTAATGATTGAGTTGTGGTATGTCGCTTTGGTTCTATTACATTTTATATGCATTAGCTTGTGTAATTCAGGAAAAACTTGTCACCATGGAGCATACATTCTGCCAGAACAAATATCAACAAGTAGACTCCTTTTCTTTTGAATAGGATTTACATAATTCTAACTGATATATATATATATATTTTAAATCCCAATGCAAAGCACAGTATTAAAATCAGAAATACTGTAGTGCTTATCTATCTCCAATTTAACTAGAAGAAAGGATTGCTGATGAGTACATGGGTGGGACATCACAATATAGTAGGTTTTACTTGTTCAAACTTTCATTGTGCCATTTAATAACAACACTACATCACAAAGAAGGATGCATAACGTATAAGCAAGCAGAGGGTAAAGACATATATCATGTGCCTTGTAAGTACTCTATAGCCCAGGGGGCAAATTCTCAGCAGGAGTAAACCAAAGTAGCTCTTTGAAGTACATACACTTGCACAGTGCACACTGACAGTCAGGCTCTGGGGCAGACAGGCAAGCACAACACACCGCGGCGGGTTGATTTTGTGCCAAGAAACTTCTTCATTTCACTTCTGCACAGAACCTTTCTCCACTTCTGCAGGCTGTAAACAATCTTCTGTTCCCTTTTCCCAGCTACCTAGAAATGTAATCTAAATCCTGGACAAAAATCCATATTACCGAGAAAGCATTTAAAGAAGACAGCAGATGAGTGTAACAAAAATGAATGGCACCAGCTGTCGGCAAGTGCAGCTCTGGTTGACACTGCCCGAGGAAGAAATGGAAATATATAGGGTAAAGATAACCTTTGAGATGGTTTCTTTCTACCCATTGTGCCTTCTGCTGTTAGGAAGCAGACATAAATCAGGGTACCATTTTGTTGTGTCTGATACCAAATAACTTTTTCACCACTGTGGTCCCAGTGCCAGTCATCAAATGCCAGTGCCCAAGGGATTTTCTCAGGAAGGTTTGGGTCCTGAAAGTCTGTTTTCTTCCACTAGTCATAGAGAGATCTCAGAAGAAATATTTGGAATATAGGCAAGGCAGATATCTAAAAGAGAGGCGATGAGTTCTATCCCTGATCTCTGCATTTTTAGTCGTATAACCTGCACAAATTATCTGTGAGCATCTTCACAAAATGTCAATGAGATAAACCTATTAAAGACAGGTCTGCACCCTTCTCTCTCTTTTGCTCTGTGAGTGGTAATTTGCTGAGAAAACAGCTCAAGCTTCAACGAAACTTCTGCCTCTGGCTGCCTACCTACCTCCTAACCACCACCTTGACATAAAAATCTCCTCGGTTTTGGGTTATCGGTGCATAAGTAAGTGGAATTTTAAAATGCCACGTAGGTTCAATCAGGAAGTGTGGGTAGAGACTCAAGAGTTCAGCTGCTGAAGGATAATGTCGTAGTTGCTCCAAGTCCTCCATGATTGTCCTTTTCTGTATGACAGAATGCATGGAGTGCAGTTAGCAGGGTCAGCACTCAGACATTGATCTTGGGGTGGTTGCACACATCAGCAGAGGATGTCTGGCCCAACAAGTTGGTTCATCACGTTTTCTGGATCCCAGGCTCCCTTACAGGAGCAGAAAGAAATAGGTGCTCTTAAATCATGGAAACACAGGATGGTTTGGGTTGAAAGGGACCTTAAAGATCATCTAGTTCCAACACCTACACCACAGGCAGGGAAAAGAACACATTGGATTATCTGTCTGGAAGCTGTGTCCTTCTACATATTTAGGGGAGCTAAGATAAATTTCACTCTATTTAGTGACTTAAAAAATGTTAGATTCATCTCTGATATTCAATAGGTGCACAGGCAGGTTTTCTAACCTCTTGACCTCCAAATTTCCTTGGATTTACTTGTCAATCTTGTTTAGCTTTTTATCAGCAAACTGTAATGTGACGGGTCTCATTACTATTGAACACAGGAATTAGTGGCATGTGATGGACTGAAGGTCTGTTGCTCAAACGCAAGCACCCTTTGGGACCAGAAAGAAACCATTTCGTGGAAGTGGGGGAGGGGCAGAGAAAGGATATCTATTTTTTTTTAGTGTGTGATTTAAAAAAAACCCTGTTCCTATTTCTAATGGTTGTTATTGATGAAGAGGGCAGCAGTGGTTAAAATGTGATGAGGTCTGTTTTGCAATCTGCTGTTGAAGGCTTTGCTAATTTTAGTGTATTAAAGGCAACAATATACCACATTTACTCAAAAATAGTAAAAAGAGGCATCTATGTTGTGTCTGTCTATAAAAGGCAGGTTTGCCTCACAAGAAGTTGGCTAGATTCCGTGATCCAGATTTTGTCATGATCAAAGCACATTCTGCAAAGAATGCAGAGAGAGAATTTGCTTAAAAATCAGCTGCTGAAACAAACATCTAAGCATTCATTTATTTCTCATATGGCAGCATTAAAATAATTGGCAGCACTGCAGCAAGCGTAACAGTAAAATGTATTTGTGCTTCATGTCACAACAGAATGATTTTAGTGGGGGCCAGCACAACTTGAATGCCAATAAGGTACTGAGAGCTGTGAAACATAACCACCATACCATATTTGAGACTTAGGATTTACTCAGCTTACTACAAAATCAATAATGGGATCATTTGTAACAAAATCTATTTGCTGAGAAGAATGTCAGTGCAGGTGTTCATCACAGGAACGGGACGCAGACAGGGTATACAGTGCCAAAGCCAAGGATACAAATGAAGGTCTTTTACAGCACACTGGCTAATAGCTGACAGTTTCAGAAATCTTGGAGACTAGAAGGATATTAATGGGACTAAGTGGATGGGAAAACATTGTAGAATATAAACATCTACAAAACCTTTGAATTATTGACCTCTGATTATTGATCTCACATTTCCCAAGACTAGCTAAAGTGACCATCCCCTGTCATCGCAATATTTGTTGGCTTCTCTCATGATTACTGTTTTCAAAATCAGTGAAGCTGTTGAAAGAAAAACCCTTCAGTTTTCCTTCTGAAATCTGTTCTGACCCATGACAGAAATGGAGTTTTATATCTTTTTTTATAGTTCATTAAACTTTTCATTTGTATTTGTCCTTCTTTTCCTTAACTGTGCCTTGGCTCATAGTCACCACAAATTAAAATGTAAAGCCAAAAGTATCAGTGTTCAAAACACAACTGTCCTTTCCAAGGGAAGGGTGATATGGCTCTGTCACCCAAATCACTGGTTTTGGTAGAACTAGCAGTGTTTTTGAAACAACCAGATGTAATAGCTTTTCAAGACAGATATCCCAAAATGGAAGCACCTGCATTTGGCAGGTATTCACAAGCCTTGGCCTTCAGTCATCTTCTGTAAGGGATGGATCATCTTTGAAACATAGGTCTTTACCTTCTATGAGGACTCAGCTAAAATAAGGAGTCTTTTTGAGTTAGAATTACTTTTCTTTTTTATTTGAATGCCCATTCTGTTTCTAGGCATGTTCAGTGAAATGATAGATATGCCTAGGCAACATGGCTGTTAAGCATTCTTCATCTTATCTGAAATCACCATTCTTATAGGAAACAGTCACCTCTGACTCTTCTGGCTTATATTTTGTATGCATAAATGATTCCAATGATACAGATCAAACAATGTCTTCAAATGACTGGGTTGCCTTCCTCTAGCATCAGCTTGTGATCCTGCATGTGTGAAAAGGGGAAGAAGAGGGCCTCCTTTGCCATGGTTTACTATTTAAGGGTGTAATGTGTTGGTATAGATTCTGTCATCTCCATCAGAACAAACTGCATCATTTCCGGTGTTCTGATCACCTCTAGATCTATCTTTGGACTAGGTGTCTCCTAAACTGCATGTAAAAGAGCTGCACGTGATCCAGGACACCTTCTCTTAATCTGCACTTTGACGCTGTTTGACTGTGTATTCAGTGGGTAATTACAGACCAAATGAAGCTTTTAATAGGAGATTTGGATACGGAATCTACCTTTGACTGTTTTGTTTCTGTGTGAAGACAGAATCTGGTGATTCTGAAGAGAAGGGACTGAAGTACTCTTAACAATCTTGATTTTAGAGACCTTTGTAGGTGATCTAAATATTACTTAACATGACATAAGATCCCACCAGAACCTAGAAAAAAGACAGGAGATGAAATTCACCATAGCTGAAAAGTTCAAAATCTTTTAAAAATCTGAAACTCTGTCTTGGCTCAGGATCAACTTTAACATTCAGAAGTGACAATATAATGTTGAAATTACACAGAAGATAATGATTCAGTGTACTAGCAGA
>NC_138783.1:39589513-39721722 GCF_965178545.1 Coloeus monedula
ACCACAATGTTTCAAAGTGTTTTTCAGCAATGAAAAATCAACAGTGTTCACATCAAAAATAAGGACAAAATTTCTAACATCTCTTTTATATAGCACAACCAATCTAACAATAGTGACTCAAACTAGAAAAAAGAAGTGGTGACTAAGAAGTTCTTAAATGTTTAAGGTGTAAATGGAAACAGTCAATTAAAAGATAAAAATGGGTTAAACAAATAATTCCAAATGATTGCCTGTATAATGACAATTCTGTCAGCACAAATGAAAGAAAATGTTTAAGCTTTGTTGTTATGAGAATGGATTAGAGGTTTTTATAATATGAAGTTTTCTCTGTTCCTTTGCAGTATATAATACCAAATAAATGAAACTGTGTAATGAGCCAAATCTTCCACAGATTTTAGTGAGTGACTCTAATATGGTGGCAGATGGTGTAAATCAGTGCAAAATTTGGCAGTAGGTATTAACTGGAATGTGTGATATTTCCAGGGACTTATATGCATGTAACCCATGAGTTTCATCTGAAATCACAAAATTTTTCTTGCATTTGGATGGAGGCATGAACTTAATTTAGCTTCTCAGACTGTTTCTGGCATTTAAGTTGTCATTAGTCTTCATTCTGATTTAGGAGAAAATGTGTGCTAACAAGTCAGTTAGAAGACAAAAGCTAGTGACTTCCAGCCATTAAAATGTTTGGCAATTTAGAGAAAAATCTCGTAGGACAAAAAGCTGACTGCTGCTGCATAATAAGACATTTTTCCAGATCTTCAGTCTTAGATTAACTTGAGAGGAGAGTTTGTCAGAAGGGACCCAGTCAGCATGGAGAAGCTCTCTCTGATTTTTTGGCACGTGTTGGAGGAGTGAAGTCCAGGAAAGAGAACTCTGAGTACAGCTAAATACTGCTTTGCACTGTGGAGAGAAAGGCTGAGGACAACATATGATACAGTGTTTATTTTTTCTTTATTCTGTTAGTCTGTCTTTAGGAACAATTATCACTTTTGCAAATCATCTTGTGATTTTATGTACTGGTTATGACTTACCAAAGAAATATTTTCTATAAATATTGCACTCTTTTTCCTTGTTCCTTCACCTTAACTTTGTATTGAAATTTAGTGCTATCACAGACAGTGCAGAATTGTTTATTCCCACGAGAGCTCAAGTCCCTTGCAGGTTTACTTAGACACTCTTTCCCAGGCGTAATACAATCCTTCCTCTTCCTGGCATGGATTGTAACCATTATCCCACGTCTTCTGTATTTGTGGTGTTTTGTCTGGGGCACTTTGTAGCTATCAGATACCAAGATAAGTTGTATGTTTCAAGTGCAGATTCTGAAATAAATTTAGCCCAAGAAAGAATTGGGACAATACTGAAATATTTGTCCTATCTTCTGTTCTTTACTCTGCATTAAGGTAAGAAGCAATATGCCCTTGAATGTCTGGTGTACTAAACCAAGGCTCTTCTTTTAATAAGAGCGATCAGGCATGTGATGAGAAGAGTTTATTAATAGAGAGTGAAGACACAGCGACTTACTTCTTATTTCTCTCTTTCTCTTAATATTAGGTACATAAAGTGCAGATATTAGGATACTAAACAATTTACAAAGGTGTGGGTTTTAGGCATTAAGTAGAGATAGGCTCCTCCAGACAACAGTGCATAGAGAAAAAGAAAAGATTTCAAGGTGTCATCTAATGTATAGTCTCGCAATCCTTTTCACCAAGTCTAATTGATTATTACTAGATACCTGCAACATTTTATGTTTGGCTGTGTTGATTTTTTTTTTCATACATTACTAATTCAAATTTTTAAGGTATGAAGAAATCTGTCCTTCAAGGTATCTACTGTTCATGGCCTGGCACTCAAAGGTCATCATCCTCTGTGAATTTAATAAACTCTGTGCTCCACCACTGTGGCTGTAGATGAATCAATGGATGAGTAGGACCACACACAGAACATGCACTTCCAGGATCTGAGGTCCTTCTTATTCTTTCCAGAATTACTGATAATCTCTCTGGGTGCAAGATCTTCTGGATAGTTTTCTATCCAGGCAACAGAATTTTGTCCACTTCTTGGAAGGGTTGAAACATCATCCTGAAAACCTGTCTGTCCTTTGATGTCCACAATAGAGAGAGACAGCAAGATTCCTAAGACTCCAGCAAAGACTTTTAAATTTAGTAGGGAAAATGCCATCCTTTGTAACCACAGTATAATCATAGTGCACATGAGTGTTTAAAAATGATTAGTGACAACTGAGACATGAAGGAAGTTTGAGGGCAAAAATAAGGTGGTTTGAGAGCAAACAGTATTTTGTTGCTTGCTGTACCTGAACCATATTTCAGCCAGGGCAATTCACCCCAAAAAACTGATGTATTTATAGCATGAATAGGTCTGGCCAAATACTCCTGACCAAGAGAAGCAAGAAATGTTTCTGGTATTGTGTATTATTATTGATAAAATTTCTTTTACTCAATGTGCCTTGTAAAAAAAAGGGGGAAAAAAGCTATCCTGAAGATGAAATGTGACGAAGGATTACCATTGATAAACTCTGGACAAACTAATTTAATGCCTACAACTTAAGTGTTTGGTCTGAAAAATAGGAAATGGAGGTGATCTCATGACTTTCTGGAAAATCTGGATAACTTGAGTTTTCAGGCATGGAAGCCTTGACTTTATACTGCCTCTTTTGATGAGATAAACTATGTTTGGCTGCATATTAACACCACCAAGTAATTTCTCTCTATTCTGATGATGGTTGTTTATAAGCTGTGCCTCTTGTCCTGCCCTTCTTACTCTCTGCATTCCCTAAATGGAGAATTGAGGATTTCCCTTCTTCCATGAAGTCTAAGGTCAGTGAGGAGTTAAGGTGACTGACTGCCTTGATCCCTCCTAGATGCCTCAGGGGAGGAGATGTGCTGGAAGCACACTGTGGACAAAAGTATTGCAGAGTGTCAGTGGTCCTGCTGGTGTGGCTGTGATTGTTACTGGATGTCAGAGAACTTTAAAAGTTTCAAGGGCTGCTCTAAATTATGCTGAGAGTTGAACAGTTTCTAACTCTATGGACTGGAGGGATGTAATACAGGCCCAAGTTGTTTTACAGTATTAGATCTTTGTGTCATATTACAGCACTGCTTTCAGAAAGGATGGATTGCCTTTACTGTACTGGTCTAACTTTTGCAGACCTTTTTCAGTTGCTGTGTCTTCTTTCTGGTATATATAAAGGAGTGAGAAACAGAAAAAAAAAGTTTAATTTAGACTTTTTTTGTGTTCCTGATCCAAATTCAGAATCAGAAAAAAGGCTGAGGTTTCCAAGTCACCACCACGTCAAGAAGAAGGTTCTTCCCATTCTTCTTCTGTTCTATATTAAGAGGAAGAAAGAGACAGACAGAGCCATAATACATGTTTACATTGCACCTGCTGTGGGTCTGAGTGCCTTTAATTATGAAGGTCATCCCTCATGTCCAGTTCTCTTGGAAATATCATCAGAGACATTTCTTCTTGACAAATATGCTTTAGTGGATGAATCAAATATTATTGAGTTGTCACTGCCTACAGGCAGTTTGGGACCTCTCTTCCCAGAGTAGTTCTTTTGCCTTCAGATATTTTAATAGGTTCTTGTATTAGAACCTAACTCAGGTCTGTAGCTACAAAAACTGCAAATTGCAGCTGCAGTTCTCTTAGCAAACTGGACAATTTTGCCAGCTCCCTTCTGTCGGGAAGTTTACAGTACCTATTTAATTATTAAGGTGTCAAGAGAAAACTGACTTCCCTGAGAGTCAGAAGCATTCTCATGGAGGAAAAATGGAGAATGTGAAAGCTGAGGGAGCAAGATGGAAACTTTCCATAATGCTTTTGTATCAGACATTTTTTACCAAAGCTATGTGTAGAGCAGCTGGGCGTTGACACTCTGAGGTTTGGGGATTTGGCCCTGGCCTGGTGGGAGAGTGTTCTGGACAGAGTCTTTAATGGAAGGCATTAAATGTGTCACTTATTGCAGTTTTGCTGTGGATTCTTATAATCGTCTTTTCCTTTGTTCAGCTCTGGGCACCTGTGTCCCTCTGCGACAGCTGAATCATGTGCCTGTTTGACAGACATAAAGGGGCTGAAGATTTTTAACTTGCTAGGTCCTTTGAAGTGCTGAATGTCTGCAAAACTGCTGTCAGAAGTGCCAGATCTCCTTATTAATAAGTAGATAGTCAGTCACTATATTTCCTGTCCCAGATTACCTCTCATGACTCTCTGGCTTCAAGTATCCCATGAAAAAGCTGTTTTTACTATGCATACATTTATTCAATTTTCCTGGATGCCTCCCAAAAACTTCATAAATGGCTCATTCTTCCTTCTCCAAAAAGCTTTTATGAATCTGTTTTCCTCCTGCAAGCTTAAAACTCCAGGGGCTGAGACTTCCTGCAGAGATCTGTATGTGAGCTTTCTCACACTGCCAGCCTTAGCTGCCGCTGCAGGAGTTAAATGCAAGTGTTGGGCTTATTAACACAGGCACAACTGAATCCCCTCAATTCCAGCCAATTCAGGACACAATCTGAACCTTAGGGTTTCTGTGTCTCCGTGTTCTTGTGATTTGAGGACCACAGACATCTGAAACTTTCACAGTTCTGTAAAACACCCAAAAGCCTAACAGGTATCATTAGTTAAAACCACCTGTCTTTTGGACATGGATTTTTTTATATGTTAATTTGTAGGGAAATCATCTTTCATGTGTTTCTAAGTCTCTTTTTGCAGCTATCTTGCTTTCATGGAGAAAAGTCCTTTTGCTTAGGGATTTCAGTCCATAACAGAGTTTGAAACTGAGACAGTGGAAACAGTAATATTTATTCCTTCAGAACTTGCATGCCTAATTTCTGTACAATAGTTGACTGCAACATACTGTGGAACAAAATCCATCACAAATGCCTTCTAGAAGAAGCTGATCACCTTCCTAAATATCTATACAATTTCTGTTTTTCTCAAAGTTAGAAATTTAGCCAGAACCTCTCAAAAAAGAAATTTGAAGGTGACAAATAATAGGTTTTAAAGATACTTGCAGGAGTACATATATCTAGACATTGTATGTGTGTGTATATAAGTCTATAAGCGTATATTTATGGAAGTTTTATTACATATATATATATACACAAACTTTAAAAATTAGATAAAAGGCATTTCTTTCTATATATAATAATAAACAAGGTCCTCCCTCTAAATGGCCCAGATGAAAAGTTATCTGACTTCTCTTGGCATCCCACCTTTCTTCCTGTGCTTTCAGGAAGCCCGTTCAGCTGTTCCCGCCCAGCTTCCACAGGTTTAACTATGTGTGTTCTTTAGCTGTGGCTCATGTAATAACTCCAGCACCTGTTTTGCACCTTTGTGACAGAAGTTGCCATACCCTGTACACCAGTTTGGTACAGGTCATACTAGAGTATGTGCCTTTTTTATAAAAGCACCTGGTCTGTAATCAAAACAAATAGCAATGTTTCTGGTCTGTTTTTGCTGCATGGAGTAGGTATAAGGAAACTTGTTTGCCTGCTTCATTAGCCACTGCATGCCTACTAAGCAACTATTTAAAAAAACCTGTGCTCACCCCATGCAGTTACACAAGTGGTATGAACGGTGAATAGACAACAGAACAGATGTTGGAAGGTCACCGTAGAATCAGAAATTATGTACCTTTAGGTTTAACATCTATCTTCCTGATTCCCAGGAAGCTGATTCCCCCTTGATTATTAAACAAGAAACGAGCATTTATTTTGGGCGAGTCTTTTGTTTGGTGTTCATGCAGTGTATAGCACAACAAGATGCTGGGCCTTCAAAAAGCAGTGATTGATGATAGCTCCATCTCCATGCCTGTAATGGGTTTAAGCAGTAATTGCTGCATCAATGCCAAAAGATTTACAAAGGTCAAAATCAAGAGGGAGAGAAGACCCCTGTCCCTGTCCCTGCCACCAGGAGAGTAATTGTTATCAGTAGCTTCAACAATGCCAAAAGTGCTGAGCTTGCTTTGTGGTTCTGCCTTAAAAACTTGATTATGTTTCCCAGGTATGAAAACCTCACTGGCAGGCTTTGCATGCTGATGACAGTCATTTTTCTTCCCACTTGATGTTGACCATTGCAGTTGTCCTTGAAACTACCCTCCCCCCCACACCAAAAAATTCATCATAGTTTCAGCTCTTGCTGAACAAAAATAGAGGCTCAGTGGCATGCCTCTTCTGATATTTCAGCAGTGCTGGATAGCAGAAAGTTGTGGAGAAAGTAGGAGGACAATGGAAATTAGGAGAACAATTGTCCTTGGTTAGACCATACTCTGGCATCCCGAAGAGGCAGAGAGACTGTGTGGGTTCAGAGAGAAGGATGCTTGAAGACATTTTGTAGGCATGGAAGTGGTTGTCAGGGATTCTGGCAGTGCTACAATACTCAGTTCAGTCCTGGGCTCCGCCACAGATGTTTTGACCAGCATTGTTTGGTCAGCAACAAAACAACCATGTACAGGGAATAGGTTAGAGGCTGAGAGTGATGAGGAAAATGCTCATAATTCTGCCCTTCTTCATGTTTGTGGCTTGCCATGCAGCCTTGGTGTCACCGTGAACTTCATCATCCCTGTTCTTAACAGCACAAACATTTTGTATGGATGGAAAAATGTCCTCACTCCTTGTCATTGACTTTGGCATATGTAGGAAAGAATATCTTAGAATGCCTCTGGAATGGGCTTGAACATTTTCCTCACTTCCATGGGTGTCAAGGCAATACAACTTCAATGTTTCCAGATAGCCACTGTTGCCTTCTGAGGGTGAGGCTGGATAATCAATCCAATCTGATTAAATATGTACTAATTTATCAATTTTTTTGGTTAAAATATACACCTCTTAGTTATGAAGTTTAAACTAGATAAAAATGAATTCAAGTATGAGCAATATACTCTGCCAAATCTGCTTCAGTCTTAGGGCCTTGCATCCTTAAAAAATATTGCAAATATTTTTGTGCAAGATTTCAAGAGACTGAAGAAGCATAAAGAGATTCCCTCATGCCAGCCTCAGGCCTAGAAAAAGCACAAGCCAGCTCAGATTGTGGAAGAGACCTGTGGGCAGTGTAAAATCAAGCAGAGAACATCTGTGGGCTTTAGAGAAGACAGACAGTTGGAGGAAGGTTTCCTTTCATGAAAAACACATCCCAAAAAGCTCTTGATTCCTTCTAATTAAATAAATCTGAAATTATTCCCTGACTCACTGGAGTTTAATCTCTTTTTCAGCCTTCTTTCTAAAAGTCGACAGAATTACAGATGAGTGGCTGCTCACTGAAACACGATGATGTTTCCGCCCCCAAGGTGAAGTGAGGTTTATCTGGATGCAGATCCACTCACTGGCTTTATTATACACGTGGTCCTAGTGTAACTAAGGCAATTGGGTTATACAGTGCATACCCTTGGACAATTAAACCACTTTAAAACTATGTTTGCTTCAACTCGAAGGGGTTCCTTTCAGCTCACTGGGTAAGAGTGTAGCTTTAACTACTGTGAGTAACTCTCTATTACATGTTCACATTCTTATAACTGGGTCAAAATTACATTTACTTAGTTACTCTACTGCAGTGTTTCAGGCTAAGAAATCCTCCCTAATCCTTAGGATTCATCACCAAGATCTCAAGGCTTTGAATCAGAATGAGACAATGCTTTACTAAGTGCTTAGACCTGAACACAAACAGGATATTTTGCTGCATTATTGCCACCCCCTCCCCTTGCTGTTTGTGCAGACCCCAGCTGAAGCTGCACTCTGAGACAAGTGCCCACCATTCTGCCTTGAGGGTCAGAGAGAGTGAGTGCCTTTGACCCGAGCAGATGGTCACAGATGGTTCCTGGTTCCTGGATTATGCGCACTTTGAACCTCACCACTTAGCCAGAGGAATGTCTCTCTTTTTAAGAGGTGCTGTCCCAGCAGCCATGAACTGCCATGCCAGCCCTGGAGTGATAGAGACAGTCCATCAAATGTAATACCTGTCAAACTTTGCCTATAGCCAGATCCTTAATGCCTTTCCAATTGCAGGTTTATGGAGGTCATCATTCTATGGAAAATCTTCTCCACTGCTTTAATGTATTTTCCTGTCAGTAGGATTGAGTTCTTTGCTATTTTCTTTTACATACTTCTCCCTGTAAATCCTTATATAGTATGGCATAAGGATGAGACACACCACCAAAGTGACTTGGGAACTGGCACTACTACGATGTTGCACTCATCTCTGCACCATAACCTGTGTTTGCTGTTGCTCCCCTTTTCCCTTTTCCACTGCACTGGAACAAACAGATCCATTGGACTTAGGGGGTCAGTATGGAGCCCTTTGCTACAGGAAGGAAAATGGGTCAGAGAGGGAGTGCCAGGACAAAATTGCACCAATGCTATACTGTACACCAGACTGTGCCATGGGAATACCCATTACTTAGCAGAAGTAGTAGTTTAATGAAGAATGGAATAGTCCCATACTCCTAGAAATGCTTCTGGGCTTTTGTCAAACACACAGTGATATAATAATAGCTTTCTGTTGTAATTATCATGATACATGTTGTCTTTTCTCAGAATAAGCTATTTCTCTCTTCACAGAAAAAAGGATAAATGTACTAAACATAAGCTTGAATTATTTATTTTTCTGAAGTTTTTTTCCCCAGTGAAATATATTTAAGTAAATAATAATGTTGGTTTTTTTCCCAGATAGTTCTTGTATTAAACCTCACATCTTTGAGTAAAGTTGAGTTACTGTTGCCTTTTATAACACCACTTACAAAGGGGAAATTTGTCTCATCTACCTTCAGCCACATAAAAATTACATATTTTTTCCTAAACTGATACTTTGATCTGTCTAAAGCATCAATGGAAAAAGTCAGGTACCTCCAGAATATACTTAATATGATGAATTCACTTTACACTAAATATTTAGGATAAATGAGGTACACAATTTTAGAAATGGACATATATGACACACCAACAGTTGTAAGCACATAGATGAGTGTTTTTGTTAGGAATGTGTAATATCAGGAGAAGGAACTCCACTCACATTTCCAAAAGCCCTTCTTAATCCACCAGTGTTCAATTCACTCAGGTTATGATTTTAGAACATGTGAAGCCTCATAGATTTGCTAGAGTGGCTCCAGACAATATCAACATTGTAAACCAAACCTAAGTCAACATCCAAGGCATTTCCTTTGTTTATAACTCCATTTCAGCTTGGAACTGACTTCACATTTAACCAGACAAAGCATGCAAAACTCATTAATTTTCTGTTCACCACCTCCAAGTGGCTCTACAGTATAGGCAGAATAGAGAATAATTTCAAATCTATTGACAGAGAAGGCATCAACTTTATGCAGTCTTTTATAAAAAAAATATGCACTTTATTTCTTATACTTAATAGTTACTGAGCTCTGCTCCACATGTCCATGCAAAGTTTTATAATAACAGGGTTGCCATTTCTGCATTGACTTCATAACTTGTTTCCTCTTTTTTTTAACTCTTGAATTGCTTAATTTTTTAAATTTAATTTCCATTTTTTGAGCTTTCTTTTCAAGCCCTAAAACATGCATTTTCCCCCTGAAATGCATCTTACCTTCTGTACATATCTTCCCCTTTTCAGCTAGAGAAATGAACAGGAGATGCATTCACCAGTCTCTGGATGCCATTTTGCATACATCTACAAGTGTTTGAAGATATTAATTTCAGATTTTTGCAAACAAGGAAGTGTGCCAGATTAGTACAAAATTTTTTTCTTGTACACTTTACCCTTTAGTTCTGTTTTCACTTGCAGACATGGTATGGCAATAAACAGACCTTTAAACTAGCTCTGTGGGCATGTTATTTTTATCCCATTTATTTAATTTCTTTCTCATGTTTCCATGTATTTCGTGGCTCTTAGTGAGTCCTGTGGACCAATTCACCTTTATTTCTTCTGATTCTTTAACTATTTCTCTGTTTTCTTATATTATTGTAAAATATAAGGAAAGACCAACTCTCTGAACCAAAACTGTCTCAACCAAAACTCCTGTTATGCTTCATATGTTTGTTTTGCTTCCAAAATTTGTACGTATTATGTGGTAGTATTAGTATTTTTATAATTATGATTATTTTACAAAGGAGTATCCTTTCAGCAAAATAATGCTTGCACTTTATATCAGATAAAAAGGTAGATTTTTCTCATCTCAAAGTGTAATCTAATTTGTCTGTGGTGTACATATAAGCTAACATACAAGATTGGATGGGTGGCAAATAAAACATTACTTATTCCTGCTTTTTCAAAATGTGTCTTCAAATACTGATTTGTTTAAGCAGTTTATAATGTACTTAACAGTAGTGAACTACAATTGAAAAGAGATAACAACATCACTAATATAAAAAAATGTAGGAAAACTTCATTCCTGGGTTCATGCCCGGTTTTTTGACAGCTATATTCATCAAATAAATGTTGAGAGGTTGGAAATAGCTTTAAGAAATAATGAGAAAGTAGAAATAAGATATTTATCTTATCAGAGTTTAGTTAGGGGAAGAGGGGTGTGGGCTAGGATTTGAAAGTGAGGTGCAGAATGTCAGAGAGTGATAAGGGCTATAGATCAAACACATTTACATGTCATCAGTCTTGTCATACATGAGGCTTGTACCATGATTGACAAGGGAGGAAGTATTAATTTGTAAGGATAAAGAATTTGGAGGTACACAATTGAAATATTTAAATGATGTAAGAGGGAGGCATAATCATACTTGAAATGGATTTGAAGAAACCTAGGAACCTTGCCTTTTCCTCTACCCCTTGACTGTAAATATTTATTCTTCTGTATGTCCTTGGTCCATTTATCAGACAGTCTCACATAGATCATGAACAGGATTGTTGTTTTTATGCCTTTAACATGTTTTATACCCATTATATGTTTTGGCCTGTTTTGCTGAAACATCATAACTTCTCTTTTTTTCTGATTTCCCTGGATACATGAAAGAGAAGCTCTTCTAGCTGTTACTGCTCTTAACACCTACTTGAAAGTGGATTTGGGACAGAGGCTGAGGCACTCTAGAGGATTATTTGAAGCAGGGGTTTACAAGATCTATTTCTTCCCCTCTATTTTATTCCTGTAATGGGAGCAGTCATCCACAGGAACTGGGTATGATGCCCAGCAGGGAACCTGCTGCAGGCTCTAGTCAAATTTTTGCTATGAGTCTTCAAAGAAGGTGGACTGTGATGTTACCTAGCCTGTGATGTTTTTCCACTCTCCTCTGTTTCTTCTGTAATCATATTCTAGTCAATACTATGGGCTGCAGTTGTGAAATTTTTGATTGCTTTCTGCACATCCAAATCTCATTTCTTCTTTGTCCGTATTATCCATTTAATGAAGTGTTTTCTGAATACAGGAACCAGCATAAAAGTGAGCAGCTGCTGGAAGAAAGAGATTGAAGGTGGAACTCAGTGCTCAACCTGCAGTACGCATGTTAGTTTCTATCTGTAGATTTTCTTGAAAGCAATTAGTTTTGCATGCATTATCATGGAAAAGCTATAAACATGTTCAGATATTGCACAGCACTATGGCCTTGCTTGGATTTTCGTGGTGGTTCCCCAGACCTTTACCTGTGTATCCTGGCAAAACATGCCTAAAGCTTTGTACACCATGTGTGCTCTGCAATATCCCCCTTCCGAATCTGTTCTTGAAAAGTGGTTTTGAACATCTCAAACCCCTGTTTTAAACAGATCTTCTCAGCAGTGGACACCAGAAATGGTGTGCATGGCTTTGTGCTACATGCTGTAATCCATCATGCCACATGGAACAGAAATCTCTATCGAGATAGGGACATTGAGACTTCTAAATGCAGAAGGTTAAGAGAAAACTCACATTGCTTTACCTACCCTCATATTTGTGGTTCCTCATCTTGCCACTGCTCATTTGGAAAATGAATTTTTTAGCAAGTATTATCATTTATAATGCTACCATGCCATCAGCAAAGTAACTCAGCTAATTAGAGAAACAAGGAAAGGAATAACAAATCTTTCTTTTACCCCGACATCTTATCTGTGAGTCAACATTTTTCTTGTCTGTGCTCCTGTTTCTTTATTTGAAAAGTAAAGCTACCACATAGTACGTAGTGACTGCAAGAATAATGACATGAAGTAAGATACATACACAAGAAACTCTTCCCAAATCAGGTCCACAATAGTCAGGAAAGGTACAGGGGACAAGGTAAGTAATAAAGAAGTACTTTTTTACTTTCTGGCTAAAATTCTATGAGTTTTAAGCATTCGAAGACTGCAGTAATCAAGACACCGGGAACACCAAGAGTGACAGTGCCACTGCTTCTGTTGCAGTGGGTATAGGGTAGGACGCTGATAAACTGATGTTTTTAACACAAAGTAGCAGAAGTTCACACAATTAAGCCAGTGACTGAGTGAATTGCATCTTTTAAAATTTCCTCAGCTTTTACACATCATGGAGTGACTTTATGTCCCACTGTTTTCACATCCTTGTTGATATCTGGAATTAGCCAAGCATCTGTTACTCCAGTGAAATCAGATATCTGTTTTAATATGGTTGTTTTCAATACTGCAATGTGATCTGATTATTCTTTGTACTGAAAAAAAGGGAACACATTCAATTTAATTTCTTTTTTCTTTTTTACAAAAGAAAATTATTTGTTCCATTATACTCTTTTTCTTACCATTCAATTAGATTTACATACCAGTAACTTCTATCAAAGCTTCTCCTTATCTGATTTAGTATCTTTTAGATGAAAAATTATTAAATTGAGAAAGGAATTAATCTGAAATATATATCCATGCTCTGACTGTACACTGTTGGGGTACTAGTAATATTAAGGATTTATTTTCCATAAAACATTACATTTTTCTGACCACCCAGCCCTAATTAATCCTTGAAATCTCCTATTTTATTTGTATTCTTTGGTGGGATGACTTCTTTTCCTGGTCCAGCGTGGCTTCCTGCTTCTAACTTCCAGCTCATACTTAAAATAAAGGATCACAATATTGTTGTGAGGTTTATGGGTATAAATTCAGAGCAGTGGAATAGCTCCAAATTTTCTCTCTGTAATGGAAGGGTACTTTCTGAATATGCATAGAGTTCTATCTTTGTAAGAGTCAAGGGAGGGGTGCTGCACTTGTAACACATTAATGTGATTCATTATATTGGTAGACATTCATATCTTCTGATAAAGTGGTTTGCATTTCTCATTAGTGTTGAATGTGAAGTGACTCACATCTTCAAGGGAATCAAAACAGTGCATTCTCTTGGACATCAAGGGAGATACACCTTCTCCAACCTTCTATATGGCCCAAGACCTTTAAGTAATATTAAAGAAGATCTGAGACATATTGACCCAAATAAATACTCCTGGGTCATCTGTTTTGACTCTGGTGTTTCTTGACAAAAGGTTACAAAAATTATTTTTATAGGTTACATGTGGCATATACTCATTGTTTCCCTATAGCTGAGATTAGAATTAGATCTTTGAACTCCATGCCAACAGCCAGTTAATGAAGTTAGTCCATTCCACTTGCTTATCTAATTGCAGTTTGCAGCCCTGTCACAGAAGATCTGTCAGAGTCCAAAATGTAAATCTGTTACTAGAACCATTTATGATGTAATTGTGAATTTTCTGTAAAACACCATATCACTGAGTAGATAATATACAAAAAGCCTCCCTAATGTAGAGTGTGCCAAGCTGTTGACTTCTGCAGTGATATTCATGTTCACTGATGTTATGTAACCACTCCTGTTCATCCATTTTCTCCTAAAATCCATTTTGGATGTCCTATCTTCAGCTAATAGGGAATTACTTGGATCTAGGGAGACTATTTTAAAAGCCCAGTCTTCTGATTTACTGGGTAAATTGCACAGCAGGGCCTCTAACTCTTACGGAGGTATTACATTTCTAGTCACTTTGTAAGTCAGAAGAAGAAAAGTTTTGAGAGAAGCTGCACAAAACTGTCAGCAGCAATGCTAATTGACAAATACTACAGAGATCAAATGCAGGCTTTTTTCATCTGTCCTCACAAGTTGGGGATACATCTTTTTTCTTTTGGGAATTATTGTCATTCACATAAGATGCCCTAGAGACCTCTGTGAGTGGAAGTGGAAAGAGGGATTTTATCAAATTATAGATTACTTACTTAGTATATTTGCTTATTTATAATGCATGATTTGAAAGTGTTTTTTTGATGATCATAGTTAATTTTAAAGAATGTAGTTGCCTATTAGAGAATACATGCAAAAGCCTTATTAGGAATTCATTTGTGCCACCCATGATTATATCCCTGGCCTCAATTTTACTTAGAGACTTCTGGGAGTTTCTCTCTCCTGCAGAGTTTCAGAGATTTCTTCAGCCTAATTTGGAAGTTCTTCCTTGTTACTGTCTACTGAATTTGGTGGATTTTATTGCCTCATTTTCTTCCTTCTAATGCTTTCTCTGCTAAAAGAATGTGACATATGCTACTCTAGATAATCTAATAAGTAAATTCAATGTATGCCATTCCTCTCTCTGGACTGACTCTGATGTTGTCTGAATCATGCTTGGATCACTTGGTGGTTTACAGCATTCTCACAGCATAGTCAGGTCTCACCATAAACTCAGATGGGAATGAAAAACTAATAATTAAATTAAATATTGCCATTGTCTGGTTAAAGTGAGAGGCATATTTAACTAACATGAAATTGTCCATACTTAATTCAGTGTACTATTTATGCAATGTTCAGCACAGTTTACTTCCAACAGCGTTATACTTCCAATATTGTGTGTCACAGGAAGGAGAAGAGAAAGCAAGCATTGGATAGACATTGGTCCATTTGCTCAAAAAGCATGCTACAGTCACAGGGGTGAGTATCTGCACACTGTGGGAGAGGTGTCAGTGTTCACAACCACCCTTTGGCCTTTAATCTTTTAATGGGGGAGGAATTATTTGCAGAACTGTAAATAACTGCTAGAGATCAAGTTGTATATATTGCTATTTTTCAATTAAGTATTGTCAAACATTTACTGATTAGCCAAAATGTTTATCCTCAAAATGTATAATTTATTGATGCCATTTAATAGATTTACTTCTTTTTCTCATAGTAGAGCAGCACAAGCTTCTCAACATTCTTATTTTACAAAATGTGGTAATAAGCTCACATCGACACAATCTAAAAGGTCATGTTGAAAAAGGCATAACCTTTGATGGGGATCTAGCCATAAATAGTCTCATTATGGGAGGTTCTGAAAAACTGATGCTGTAGGGGAAAAAAAGTGCAAGTTTTCTGGGATCTACTCCTGTGCTTGCTCCAGAAACATGTTTTCTCAAACTTGGTTAAAAAATATAAAAATATTTTTCAGCCATGAGGCACTGTTTAGAAACCAACTCAGTGAAAAATCAATTCTGGTACCATTCTGAATATGAAGCAAAGCATGACAGGCATGTCTGAAAGTCATATACCATGTTTGTGATTTACAGGATTGAAGGAGAGGCTACATATCCTAGAAAACAGGAATCCAGTTATTCCAAAAGGATAGAAGGGGATTATAGACATAGATCAGACTTTCCTGGTCTTTTGGTTCTGTGTGTCTGTGTTATCTTGGTGGGAAATGATTTTGTACTTAAGGTGACAAAGGCTTGGAGGAAATGCCACACTCATGTCCAGCTCCTGGGAAAGAAGTGTTGTGGAAGGCTGCTAATTGTTCTGCACTGTAGGATAAGTTCACTTGGGATTTTTCATGTGGGTCAAAGTCATAGGAAAGGTATGGCAAAAAAAGCCTCAAGTATACAAGAAGATGAACAGGATTCAAGACTAGAATTTTGGACAGTCTATGTCAAAACCCATACTGCTGTATACTTTTTATCTCTCCTGGGGTTGCTTGTTCTGTCATTTCACCACTGAGCATAATGTGGGTAGTAGCAAGTCTTTCTCTCCTCATTCCAGCATAGTCCTTCTGCCCTTTTACCACCCAATTTGTTCACCACTCAGGTGAATGGAGCACAAAGGTGACTAGACCCTTCAAGCATGTTCTAGAAAGTGGGAAACGTCCAGCTGGGCAGACGTGGAGCACATGCTTGTGTGCACACATGTGGGGGTGTGTCCATACCAGCCCACTTATGGCTCTTCCTTCATGCATGTGCATTTGCAGGCATAAAGAGCACTCCGTGCTCATTTCTCATAGCCTGGGGGAAGGTTCTCATGGCTGTGCCAGCTATAAGGCAATTGTGGGCCATTTGAATGTTGCTTACATTGGTCATGGACTGCTGCTTGCTGAAGTTTCATTTCTAATATGAAGGAAGAATAAATTGAAGAAAGAATTGGGAGCAACCACATCTCCTATACCATCAGAAAATATTTTCTTCCTCTTCTGTGTGATTGGATGCCTTGGCCCAGTGTTTTCCAACAGTCCAAAAAGAAACATCTGACATAAAATATTTTTCTTCTGTTCTAAAGGCTCAGTTTGAAGCTGAAAAAAGGACCTGTATGGATCCTGAATGTCTTTAGATGACATCCCAAAGATATAAGATAAAGATAATAGTGCATTGTGTTTAAAACTTTAGGATAGGTTTCAAGAAAACTAGATATAGTTTCTTTATAGTTCTGGACAAATACCTCATGTCTTCTGTCTGTACACTGAGGGTAAAGCTGTTGTAATTCATGTCAAAACCCTTGCAAGGATAAATCCATAAAGTCTCAGGATGCACTGACATATATCGCCAGGGGGACTATATTGATAGATAAAAGCCACTATGCTGTCAACAAATGTCTTACCGGCACATACAAAAATTGATGAGCTTTTCTTACTCAGTTGGGTGTCCTGGAAAGCAGGAGAATTGTGACCCATCCCTGTCAGTTATTTCAATTGTGAGATGGATTTTCTAAGTGCAAAAGTCTAGCCTGGAGTGCTCATAACTGCCTTAAATAAAGAGCAGGGTTTGTTTTATGAATTGGAATAAGTGGATGTGTTCCTTGCCTATCAAATTATGAGCCTCTATGTTTATTATTGGAAGGAAACGGACCAGGAAATAGTTACGATGGTTAATGAGCTACAGATTATTATTTGTGAAGAATTCCAGACATGTTCCATGAACCAGTCCTGCATGAGGTCTGAAACTGAAGTATCTGGTTCATCTTTTGAAGTCCAACGAACTCTTTATTTTTGTTCCACATAGTGGGTGGGAATATGTGCAACAAAAAGATGTGCTGGTGGTATATATATTTTTCTTCTTTTTCTATTTGTAGTGAAACTGTCAGCCAAGAAATAAACTCTTTAATCAGATATCATGTTGCATCACAGTGTCTAGCAATGAAGCTGACAAAATATTTAATAAAAATGATGTGGCAGGTTTGGTATGTTCAATGGGTGCTTTATTAAAAAGTCTCACATTAGAGAAAACTATCAAAGAAAGGTCAATAAAACCATTTGAATTTAGTAAGCCATATAATGAATTTCCAAAAGATATGCAGGAAATACTGTGAAAAAATGTTACACATTTTATGTTTGGGTGACTTTACAAACCCTTGAAGAGTATACCTCCAGATGTGGGAAGTGGCTTTTTCTTTCACCTGTAGGAGGATCAGGGTGAAACATAAAGTCTGTTTGGTGGCATGCAATAGAATGGAAGTATCATTTCCTGTGACTGGGGTGTCACTGGAGTCAGTCTAGATGAGGCTGTCTGATTTGACTACTTGTAGATCTGAGCATACAGCAGTCCCACATAACCAAGATGAACTGCCTGGCAGTGAATGTAACTGTTGCTAACCAATGAGCTCACCACAGCTGGGTGCTCCCAGGTTGATATACCGGATCCAGTTTGTGGTTCTTCAGTACTTGCTTGCTGAGCAGAGTTATGTGGTTAGAGGCAGCCACATATATCATACTTTCTGCTTGACCACTTTGCAAATTAGGCTGAAACTTCCTACCTCTAATCACTCTTCAGTATAAAGATGTACCTTTTCTCAGACAACGCAAATGTTCAAATTGTTCTAGTAGTAAAAGCAGAGAAAAATGACTTTCCAAAACAGCTTCTTAAATAACCACACCTTTCACTCACAAACTCACAAAGACAGACTAGACAAAGGATATGCTCAATATCTTCCTTGATTGATGGCCTCTGAGTTACTGAATTTCCTCTTGCAGTTAACCTGAGTGCAAATTTTCAGACAGAATCTCTGTCATCATTGGTGTCACATTTATGAGAGACATTCTGTCTTCGATAACTCTGTCCAGGATCACAAGATACCTTCTTTAGCTCAGGCTCCTTCTCTATTTGGTCCATCATACCATAGCTACCTGCAAAATTGTGCCCTCCTTCCTATCTGTACTGTTTATTCTTTGCTTACATGAATTCTGCTGCTTGCGTCTACTCTCCTTTATTAATGATGCTTGGTTGATCTCCAATGTTGGATCTTCAACAACTCCTTCTGAGTTACAAGTTTAAAGTAGAAGTTGGAAGGCATTTCATTAACAAAATGGAGTTTGTGATTGGAGATAGGTAGAAAAGCATTCATCCTGCCAGCTTTAGACAGCTACAGAGTAGATACCCACATCTGAGAGTGTTGTTTACAATGCCTATTTAGTCAGTGGAGGAAAACAAGCACTTCATGGACAGAAGCCATCTTATTTAAAGCCAGATATTTGAAGCAGGTGAGGGAACTGCCTCATTCTCTCCACTTGCTGTGGCTGGACCTGGTGACCCATGAGGAGCCAGGTGAGATAAATCCCTATTAATATGTACACCAAATGGACAAATCTGCTTTACTACACTGCTATACATAATGCTCAGAAGTCGGAGCAGAATCTGCTGCCTTGAGGTGACTCATTCTGCCTTAGTAGAAACAGCATTGAGAAAATGCCTTTGGGAAACCCAGTCCCTCACAGCTGCTGACTCCTGAGAGCTGCAGGGTTTCTGCTTGGCTCAGCAGGAGGCCTTCCTCCCCACACCTATGTCATCACACCCTTTGGAATTACAGTGCTTGTTTGTAAGGAAAGGGAAACTCAATCCTCTACAGGATCCTCACCTTCTCTCTTCTTCAAGTGCTTTGACTGTATGGGAAAACATAAATACATGGACCTCTTCTCACTACCTTGCTTTTTCCCCAAAATTTCATTTTTCTCTTCACAGACCTCATGTAAGATTTGCTATAGACAACTGTTTCTAACGAATGCCCTCTGGCCATATGAGGGCAGATAAAGCTGTGACAAGGATGAGGAGGCAATACTGTGGTCAATCACGAGTATTTGTTCTGCACAGAGGTACTTGTCCCAGAATACTGCCAGGGAATCTATCCCTGGGCTATACTGTATAATAAATATGTCTTGTCCATAGAGAATAGAAATAGCTTGTTTGTTTACAGTAAATATCTGTAGGCATATGAGTTGGACTGTAGCTTATTTTACATATGGGAGAAATAAACCACAACACAATCATTGTGGGAATGGCCAAGTTTGAATTGTTATTAGGAATGTCAGACAACAATCTGTACTCATCATGTCCCAAATATCCTCAAATGCTCAAGCTGAAATTTGCTTTTCCTCAGTACAGCTATATCCATTGCAGACACTGTCACAAACACACAAAAATGTATTTGCAATCATGAGAAGACCCTTCTCTGTCCCTTCTACTCATACTGTGACATGTAAAAAATTTCACTATTTTTCTCTCTCTGAAGCAGCCCTATTCCTAACCCCTGTGGCTTATCTATTCCTTAAACATTAGCCTATTTTTCTCCAAGAGGAGTTTGAAATGCATTATCAGTTTCAACAGTGTTCAGAAGCCAGATAAGACAAGCAAAAATGTATGAAAATATTATCTAGCATTCCTATTACAAACAACACTGAGAAGAAGAAAAATCATGGCACAGACTTCATCTCCTGCAGCTTCAAAGGGATGTAGTTGGGCAGCTACACCAGAGATCAATGAACTGGTAATAACCCCTCAGGTTTGCCCTGTACAGCTCATGTCCTTCCAAATGCTTTACACAGAGCCATTCTCTGTGGTTCTGCAGGGCAAAGATTATCTTGAGCTTGCTGGACACTGTTGGTTTCACGGCCCTGGGGACACTGTGGCAGAAGCCAATCTGCTGCATGAGAGGAAGCTTTCATTATTAAATGCTAAAAGAAAAAAAAGAAAAAGGTATGAAGTAGACAGGTCAGTCTTCCTCAGGGTAAAATATCCTCCTTTCAAGCTGTTCAAAAGACAGGAGTGAGTCAGTCACCTTGCATACAGTCATTAGGAGCATCTACACACTTCATGCTCTGCTGGGAGACTGTAATAAGTTTTGTCTGTCAGGTCTTCTCACCCCACCTGTTAACTTAAACACTCTGCTGTGTAGGGACCTCTTTCCTCACTCTGCAGAAAGCATTTAACCTGCTGCTGCCAGCTTGGTGGGGTGTACAGTCCCTGCCTGCAGCCTGCCCACCTGCCACCCCCTGTCTGCTCTGCTGCCTGGCACACCCACCCAGCATCCCACAAAGGCTGCTAGGAGCCCCCACCCGAACAAGCTGGCGGCTGCAAGAGTACAGTCAAGATCTCACCTCTTTTCTCGCTTGTGTAGTGACTCCATTTCACACATCTGATTCCCTTTCTCTAGGTATTTTTACAGTTTGTCTCTTTTGCAGCCTCTGAGTTGCTAGTCATGTTTTTCCCATCAACCATTTGAATTTGCTATACTTAAAAAAGTGCTGCAGGTTTTTATCTTTCATGTTATCATAGTCTACCCCTATGTGCCTATTAGATGGATTTTTTTTTTTTTTAATCTTTAGTCTTTTCTTTCAGAGTTTAGATATCAGCCTCTCTGTAATTACTGTTTTACCTTTGCCATCTGGAGTGCTGGTGTTCTGTTGTTAAGTTTTTTTTTCTCCTAACCCTTTCTCACTTTCATCCTGTTGAAATTTTCAGTGCATTGTGACATCAAACTGTGTAATAATCACCACATTCCCTGGTTTATATAATTCAAAAAGGCATAAAGAATTTGAAAAAGCAGAGTTTCATTTCAAGAGATCCTGATTTTGCTGGGGAGTGGAGGAGAGGGTGCTCAGGGTTTACAAACAAATTAAGGAAATATTACAGTGTGGGATTTGTAAGTGAGCAAGATTAGTATTTCATATGGGACCTGAGTTGCATAAATGAAGGCTGATTTCTTTTATATCCCAGACTCACTACTATCTTTCCCTAGCAAACCTGCCCCCATGTCCATTAACTCATTTTGAACAATCATCTATATTTTTTCTTTAAAAGAAAGGACACCTTTCTGCATTTTATGATTCTTTTGGTCCTTAAAAAAAAAAAAAATTCAACTGTTTTCGGTAACTAGAAGCACCCATTAAGGGTTGCTCCCTGCCCTAATCTCTAGCTTTTTATCATTGCAAGTAGGCAATAACTTACATCTGTGCAAAACAGTTGTCAGAAATGCTATCTAAAAATGACAGCATTTTACACTTAATTTCCTTGGGTGAAAATATATATTCAAGACAAGAAACGATATAAGGAATTAGGTTTTAGGCCCAATGTTGAGTAACTCTCTAAGATTCATGTCTCTTCCTCTGTTGAAGACCTCCATGAAGTTGTGCTTTTCCATCCTGACACATCTCAAAAGCTAAATCCTCTGGTGGATTGGAAAGAATGTGTCAGGAGATTTCAACAGTGCTGTACCAAATTTATGAACAGAAATTTCCAGCAGCTGCAAAATCTTCATTCTCACTGTAGCAGCCAGGATTTTTGACTCTGGAGACCTGTAATGCCATTCCCTAGGGATGAGTGGGGTGTCATCCTTTCACAAAACAAATGAGGAGAGAGTTTAATGAACCCATCATTCTGAGTTTGCTGCTGGAGCTGTCTAATCCTGGGCAGAGCATGCATTACATAAAGGTTGACCAGTGGGGACAGTAGTCCTTGGGAGGGACAGAAAGGATTTTGTTGCTCCAGTGTAGTAATTCTGGAGAGATGAATTTTCCTCCTGTGTTTTTAATAATATGCTTTTAAACTAGGTGTGGCATGCAATAAAAAGGGCTATGGAAAGAGTTTTAAAATGGAATTGAAAATTCATTTGAACTACTTTAACAATACCCAGCAGACACCTCTCTTCTGCAAAGCTAAGTCAAGTATCAGTAATGCAGTTTATCTCCTCAGCAGTTCCTGCATCAGGCAGTGTTAGAGAATGGGTCCTTGTTGCTGCTTTGTGGTACTGGTAATTTATGAAGGTTATCTATGTGCAACTTACATTAGAGGAACAGGCACCTGATAACACCGAATGTGTTTGTATGTTGTGTGTTCTCTAAAATGGAGAACTTGGTTCTTTTCGTAGTTTGTTGGCAAGTTGAGTAAGTTTTTCTATTACCCCACTTCAGAGATAAATCTTTACGCTACTCTGAAGCATAAAGAAGACTTTGGCAGGATGGTATCGGTCAGCTGTTGAAGGGCTGTCATATTTCAAAATTAAATATGGTTCACCACACTAAAAGCTTTCTTGTTCGGACTCAGACATAGCATGGGATCTCATCGGTGTTAACAAATGCCTTAAATTTACTAGTTTTCATCACTTTAATGGCATACTTTGTGCCCTGTAAACTCCATTACTCTACCAAAGATGTACTTAGTCATGCAAAGAAATATTTAAGGCAATTATATCAAATTTCCCCTCTCCAGAAGAGTAGTCATAGAAATAATTCATAGCACTGCATGAATAGCAATATGTAGCAAGTTTGTTTAAGTTGAAGGGAAGTAAGAGAGGTTCATGCAAAAAACAAACATTCTAAAGAATGTGACATTTTAATTGAAAAATAATTATAAGTCTTTTCATTATTTGAAAAGATTGGATAGGTAAATTTTATTAAATGTTTTTGGAAAGGTGGGTAATTTGGAGGGCTTTTTAACTATCTGCCCTTCAGTTTAATGAACACAAAATGTGCTCACAGAGAATGAAACTAAAGTATTATAATGTTGAGGTTGGAAAAGCTAGATTTAAAAATTGATGTTTTTTAGTATTTTTCAACAAGTAGTCTTGCTACTGAGGCAGTAAACTCCCTGTGGAAAAAAAAAGTTCAAGCCCCAGACCTATTTCAGACCTTTTGTTTGACCTCTCTGGGTCATCTTTCCTCACAAGGAAGGGGTTGACAGTTTTCAGGTTTTTTTTTTTTTTTTTTTTTTTTTTTTGGCCTACACTGAATTTTAGTTGTTTGTATGTATTGCACCTAGGGAAAGGTAATTCTGATCATTATTTGTTATAAGCAATTGCTACTAAAACTGATTGAAAAACACATTTACGGATTTTGAGGATATGTTTTGTTTGTTACAAAAGCCAAATGTTTTTACTCCATCACATCTTCATGGAGATGAAAGGCATACTTTCTGGAAGGGAAATTATTACTTTTTTAAAACATCTGGTTTTAAACATCTGTAAAAATGAGCAAATCAGAGCCTGGATGAAATTAGATATATTTATGCTTTTGGGGGTAGTACGTAGGAGCAGATAAAATATATTTGGTAGTTTTGTCCATCTTCCACAGCCTAGTTCTTAGCACTTCACTGCTGAAACAACTTCACATGTCAAAGAAACATTCCTTTCATGCTGCTTTGTCCTCAAGCTGTCCATCATTTTTGATGAAAGGGAAGGCCTGGCAGGTGTCAAGAATACTTGCCAGGAAGTTGTGAGCAGTGCAAGCAGGAAAAGGAAGGGTTGTGCAAGCAGAAAGTGCCATAGTCAGAAAGTGCCAGAGTCATAAAGACACACTGGGAATATTTAGGAACAAAGATTATAATTCAAGATTTTTCACTGATCCTAACAGACAAAATATTAGCACGTTTAGTAACTTTTCCTCTGTTGGAGAAATAGGATTTAATTGTGGACAGAGGATTTTGAAAGATGTGAACAATCTGAATAACAAAAAAACCAAGATGTCTGCTCACTTGTTAGGGACTAAACCTATGGACAGATTTAGACAAATTGTCAAGCACCACTGATTACATTTTTATTAACTTAACTTCCTTCTAATGCATCAGGTATTATCAATTACACATGGCTGCCTAAGTAATTACCTTACCATCTCGTGCTATTCTTGACATACAGGGTTTATTGAGGCTTTTGATCTCTTTTAATAATATTTTTGAAATACATTTTGGATGACATTTTTACAGGGTTTATTGTATTTTATTGTTTTGCAAGTGGTCTGTTTTGGGTGATCCTAAGGTTAATTTGTTCAAGGACTGTAACACCTGTTTCCAGGACTAATATCTGAAAAAATACAACTTCTCTAACAGAGATTCTGTTGACTTCCTCTGAACATAGAGAGCCTCTGTATTGGCTCTGTATGTCCAGAAGAACATGGAGGCTTCCTCACTTCTACAAAGGAAAAAAATGACCTTTCTGCATCCTTTCTACATCTGTGTTCTGTCACTCTCACTTGAGCAGATAGATTTAACCTGCCCACCAGAGGGTGCTTCAGAAATGCCAATTCTACTCACAGACTTCACTGCAAGGCATATAACTTTTAGCTGACAATTCTTTTAATTATACAACACTGGACAATAAATTGCTTAGTGAGGAAGTGCTGAATCACAGTAAAATGTTTCAGGCAACTGGCAGACAAGGCTGCCCAGTTTTATTACCATTGTAGATGTTTATTTCCCACCCTTTTCCTTCCAGGTCAGTAAATTCTGGTAGTGGACCATTTACACTTTCTACAATCTATGTCATCCAAGGCTATAAACTTTACAAATGAATGGGGCAAACCTTGACTGCTGAGTTTTCTGGCTCTTGCTGTTACAGTACATCCATCTTACTTACTTGCCTGCTCTCAAGAAGGCAATGAAGCATTGTGACTTCATGAGCAATATTAAAATATTCAGATTTATCCCTGTGACTGAGACTGATACCATCACGGATGCTGAGATCTGTGTTTCTCGTATCTGCAGCAGCTGTGATTTCCTTGTTGTTCTACATCTGATAGATGCATTATTTACAGCATGGCAGAGTGTGTATGAGGGAATCTCAGATAAGAAAATTTACTTTTACATTATTTTGAAAAGTTTTAAGTGATTCGATAAAATACAAGTACAGAAGTGAATTGGTGCTTTCATTTATTTACCTCTCACACTGGCAAGGTGTGTTTGGCCGATTCTAGAGGTCTTAAGAAAAGCTTGTAATCTATGCACACAAACTTTGAATGTGAATTGCACAAAAGAATCAAAATATTACAAGAATGAACTATATATCACCACTTTTGTTTGCAAATTTGCCACAAAGTTACATCAGTGCTTTCAAGATTTCCGAAAGATGGGATAAATAGGAAAGCTCTTCCACAGCTAGCAGTGTCATTTGATTATCTGTGTGGAGAGCTGTGCAATGCTGACAGAGAGAGGATTTAGTCTTTCTTTCACCTGCCTCAATCACCTTTTCCTGAACAATTCTCCAGTTCTTCACTTGCACCAGTCTGTGGAATGGTTCAAATGAATAAAAGAGACTCAACTTGCTTTGAACAAATTGTTGCTTATTTGTGGAAGTCCTTTCTATTTCATCCAATTCCTGGATTCCTTTACATGGCCAGAATGCTGAAAGCACTCCTCTCTCTCACTCCAGGGTGGTGATGGCACAGAGCAGCACACATGTGCTAAAGCTGGCACATTGCTCTGGGCATCAGCAGGCTGCAGGCTCCTGTCACACAGTGACACTAAAATCCCTGTGTATCTATCTCATACAAAAAATTTAGAATAGTTCTTCAGCTCCATAAGCCAGAGTTTAGATAAAATTTTTTGACCTCTATCAAAGAGGAGAAGGAAAGGGCTAAAGGAAACTACAGGCTCTTGTTGACTGATTGTTCCTGCTCTGAATTCTTACATGGGCGCTTGGCCTGTTATGTGCTTTTCTCATGTGCTGTGACAGTCACCTTTCACAAAAAGTGTCAGAAGGGATCTCAGATAAGAAATGCCCTTGTACTGAGCATATAGCAAAATGAGGCACTGGGATACAACAAATAAATATTACAAAGTTTGGGTTCTCAAACTTCAAGAGTTTGCTCTAGCGAAGAACAAAAATGCTGGCTAACAAATCAGTGCAAATCCACATAACCCAGGCACTGACAACTAACACAACCAGTAGTGAATGAAGATACTACACTCTTGCAGGTTTGAACATGAGATGGGTTTCCTTCAAAGCCATGCATATATCCTAGAGTCTTAAAGCTTTCTGTCAATATCACTACTGATCTTTTTCTGGCTGTGATTTCAAGTTTGCCATCTCTACTTCTGCTTTCAAGCCACAGGGCAGGATTTTCAAGAAGGCAGTTGAATATAGTTCAAGTTAAGTTTAAATTTTAAATTTATATCTTCATTGCAGAGTTGTAATCTTACGCTGTCTTTCATGTCAAAGGAGGATGATATTTTTTCTATATATTTCAGTCCATCTAACCAGCCTTCTAGGATCCCTTTAAAGTTTACGGAGGAATTTAGAGAGGGCTCCTTCCCTGTCCAAAAAAGTACATATTTGTGATAGATGCAGGTGCCATTCTCTCTTAATTTAAAGTGTGATGCTAACTATCTTAGACTACATATCTAGGTTTTTGATGGATAATGTTAGGTGACATGAAAAAACAAACCTTGAGCATCTGATTCAAAAGGATTTAAAATCAGTAGGGAATAGTCCATGGACTGCTTAAGGATCATTCCCTTGGAAGACGTCAGAAACCTGCAATGCAACTCTCATGGTCTTGGATGTAACTCAGAAGATTCCAAAAGGAAAATATGGTTTTGTGGAGCATCGAGAGTAAGGTTTGTCTTTGCATCTAACCTTCCTGGCTTTATTCAACACTTTCCATTACAGCTTGATGCCTGAGATGTCCACCTAAAAACAGAGATTAGACAAGAATAAGGGAATAAAGGTACATGTTTATTGGAAGGGTCTTCAGGGTATACCCTGGGCAGTCAAAAGTCTACACCCAAGATGGACCCTGGGTCATGGGTTCTTCACACTTCTGTAAGTTTGGTCCATTTGCATATCAGGGTTAATTCTACAATTATAGCCTCAGTCAATGATGTAATTACCCCAAGTTCGCCCTTCTCTTCAGAGGCCTTAATTTACATATTTTGGGGCCTGGGACAATCTGGGTGTCCTTGGAGAGAAAACCTAGAGTGGCTTGTTATGTCTAACCAGCATGAGAGAACAGCAGCTAACAGGCCACAAGAAACTTCAGAGCTACACACTAGGCAGTACAGAGTTTGAAAAATATAAAAACTAAAACTTAAGGCATCAACTTATTTGGCTTGCTTTACCAGGTGTCGCATTTTGTGTGCGTGTTTTCTCAGGGCAGGTTTCTTGCCTGCTTGTTGTGTCTTAGAATCCTTATAAAATCAGGTCATTTCCTCTCACAGAGCTGAGAAAATATGTTAATAGAATCATGGATATAGCACAGAGGGAAGCATTGGGGGTTTTTTGGCTATGTGTATTGTTGAGGGGCAGGGACATATATTAGATGATGTTCCATTAGAGGATGGCAAGATGCTTTGTCCTTTGTTTTTCTGAGCTGGAACTTACTACCATCATGTTTTATTTCTCGTGACCCGTCATGTCACAGGTGGCAAACTCTTAGAGAGAAAATATATTTTTTGTTATTTGATAGTAAAGCATTTGCACAAGTGTTTCTTCATACATGTTGAGGGCACATCATGTTATTATCTGTGAATAAAAATAATAAACTTGAGAGAACAGCAATGGCATTACAGGGCAATTTATCTACAAATACAATAATACTTTTTCCATTGTCTAACCATAACCCTGCAACCATTCTGACACATTTATCATTGCAACATTCCTTTGACTTCCATGTAGAGTGCCTATTACTGTTTCATAGATAAGAAATTGAGAGCACAGAGAATAATAGGAATAACAACAGTATCAAAATTCAGATACCTAATGTAGCTAGCTAGTATACCTAAGTTTCAGCTTTATCCAAAGAAAAAAAATGGAATTCCCAATGATGATACAGAGGAACATTTCTGGACTCTTTCTCTGAGGTATCCTTTAGGAAAGCTTATCTATAGACAGGTTTCCAAAGGGCTGGGACATTGACGGCAAGAAAGAAGAGATTGTTAAATCTCATCTGGTGCTCATGCATGTCTGTTTCTTCCATATCCACCAGCTTGACTAGGTTTGTTCCTCAGTGGTAGGCTGCCTCAGTAACCCCATGTAGGTTAGAGAGACCCTCCAGGAGCTTCTGAGTTTCTGTTTTTGTTCCATCCCTTTCACTTGTGTTCTTATTGGCTTCTGGCAGCAGGATTTCAGTTGAACCAGATGACCCCCTAATTTTTTCAAGCTGTTTTAGAGACACATAGAAATTTGATGAGAAAGGTAAGAACTGTGTCTCACCTTTCTCTTTAAATTATCACAGATCTTAGCAGGACTTTTCTGA
The DNA here is from genome assembly GCF_965178545.1 of Coloeus monedula. Lineage (NCBI taxonomy): Eukaryota > Metazoa > Chordata > Aves > Passeriformes > Corvidae > Coloeus > Coloeus monedula. Next base: position 39,617,875 of record NC_138783.1, read on the forward strand.
CATATTTACCTAATTTTCTGTTCTATGGCTCTGGTTTGTCTTTTTTAACTTTGTTAAAACAAATATATATATATATAAACACCATATATATATACATATATATATATATTGTCTTGTACTCACCTTCCTATGGCTTACACCACCCGTAATAAGCATAAAAGGTGAGAGATGGGGATTAGAGCTCTCATTTCCATGCTCTATTCCATACAAAAATAATCCAGTGTGATAGGAAAAGGGAAAATTACCTCAAATTGACAAAGAGAAGTTCAGGTTGGATATTAAAAAAATTTCTTCACTGAAAGAGTGGTTAAGCACTGGAGCAGGCCCAGGGATGTGGTGGAGCCACACTAGAAGTGTTCAAAAATGAGTAGGCATGGCACTTTGCAATACGGTTTAGTTGACATGGTGGTGTTTGGTTGAAGGTTGAACTTGGTGATCTTGGAGGTCTTCTCCAAACGTAATGATTCTCTGATTCTGTATAGCAGAAACCTCTGTGCAAACAAAGCAGGCGTCATTCTTCTTTATACATTTTAAATTATCTGTCACTCAATTTGGAAAATAGACTCTGGAGCAGTTCTCAAAGAAAATACGGTATTTAATGATGACAGACTTTTTTATACTACTTTTTGTCTCTGGACAGATATTCGAAAACAGAAACATCTATAAGTGAGGTTGGATTAGGAAGATCCTTATTTTTTACAAAATTGCTCAACTATTTTTGAGACAACCAGTCTAATTTGGCAAAATCTACTCTATGTTGTAAACAGCATAATAATTTATAATTACCTATTAGTCTGCACGACAATCTTTCACCACTGAGGTAAATAAAAAGGACAGAAAAAAAGCTGAGGAAAAAAGGAGGTTATTTAAATTCTCTTGGTTTTTAAACAGCAGCAGCAGTAGTGTTTTAAGACAGAAAATAAAACAAAAGGGGAAATAGATAAAAAGAGAAGTTTATAAAGAAACAAGAAATAAAATGTGATGGCAAGGAAGAGGAACAACAAAAGGAAAGTCAGCTGAATAATTTTTAGGGGTTGTACTGGGTGAAAAAAATTCTGCCTGAGGTTTTCTATTCTACTGAGAAAGAAAAGTAGCGATCTGTCTGAACATGGTAGAGTCAAAGAAAATACAAAGAGACCCCTTACAGGTATAGATCATGCTAGCAAGATGCAACTAAGACTGAAAGGAGCACAAATTCCTCTCTTGAAAAGAGGAATAAGGTGAGAAGCAGCAGAGCAGATACTCTTCTGAAAGCAAAGAAGCATCATATCCATCCAATATTGAGGAAACAGCATGGAACTGAGAAAAAAACCTTAAATCCTCTTCTTTGTAAGATTGATCCTATCCCTAACATAAGTTGTACAACCTGTGTTTTCTGACCTTCTTTTCCTGATCGTGTTTAAGAGGAAAGGCAGGAAGGAAGAGGACTGAGACATTCTACAGCTACATGAAAAACTGAGTTCGGTGTGGTTTCACACAAGAGAATCTACGAAGTCCATCAAACTGCACCACATTTTGTTGGCAGATAACCAAGGCTGGACTCAGGAAGTGCTAAAAAATTCTTTAGAAGATGTTGGCTTTAGTCGTTGAAAGAATGAAGGTCTAAGAATTAATGGCATTGTAACTCCTCAGAATTGAGCAAATCTTTCAAATTAGGTACAAGCATGCTAGCATTGTTTTGTCATCCTTCAGAAAAAGATTATACCTTCTGTCTCCAAGAAGATACCAAGTATCTAATAGGATGAAGTCAGAGTTGCATCAGATGGTAATTTAATGCTATAATCAGATGATTTAATGCTTTTTTCTAGCCATGAACACTGGTGAAGCATTTGAGATAAATATTTTCTTTCTTCTTTGCAGAGATATTTAGAACCAAGCCTCGTTGGTAAAACTGTGAAGAATTCATTGGTATAATCAGTGGCAAGCTGGCCTGTAGATGTGTCCTGTCTGTAAGAAGATGCTGTAAGCACATTCCTGGCTTGCCCTGAGCTTCACAACCTTCTATGATTGATGTAAACTTGCGTGACCAATGTAACATGCACTGCACATAATGAGACTCAGTGAATCCTGTGGTCATTCTGTGAAACAATGGCTTTCTAGTCACAAGAATTTTGCTTCATAATCTGAATTCAACAGAGATTGAATTTTAAACACTTTTAAGAGCTGACATTGACAGAGGTACAGCAGGGACTCCAAAAGTCTCTGAATTCACCCATTTCCTTGACTGAATAATACATACAACACTTAGTTAATATGCTTTCATATGAATAAAGTGAAAGAAAAGGGTTACGTTTTTAAATAAAGACCTCAAGTTTAGCAGGTAGCAGGTGCACAACAAAACCAATATAAAATAGAATAGAATAAAACCCAAGGACAGAACAGTGTGATTGTCAAGTGTCCTGTTTTTTCTAATGACATTTTCTTCTTTTCCACCTTAAGCAGATCATAAAATTGCAAATTAAACCCCTTAGCAGCTGATGTTTACTGATTTTATTATTATGCTCATAAGGATCCCATACAAACACTTTGTTGCAATATCAATTTAGGATTGCAATCCTTGTTTTAAAATACATTTAAATAATTAGCAGACCAAAGATAATTTGAAAAGCCTGTGATCTTAATGGAAGAAATTTCTGGGTTTTATCACAGACATGGAATGTCTTGGTTTTAATTCTTTGCTGAAAAAAATTAAAAAAAAGGGTTTTTTAGTTCTCCTTTTTTTTTCTGCAGACATTGTTTATTGTTCAACAACACTACAATTACATTCCTCAAGATCTCAAAGGTTACTGTTCGGTTCCTCTACTTTTAAGGGACAGTAGTTTACTGTTTGTGTCATTAAATCTATTTCAGGACAATAACCCAGTGTCAACAAAAGTGTCCCAATTTATTCCAGAACACTTAGGCTGAGAGAAGAAGGGTTTGCCTCAATCCCTGGAGGTGTTAATAAGAATATAAGGGCAGGCTTTGGATCAGATGCTGAACTGACACAGGTAAGGAAGTCCTTGCACAAGAAGTGTTTCTATATGAATGGTGCTCCTTTGCTTTGGCACATGAAGCAGGACCCATGGAAGGCCCCAAAGTCTCTGTTTGTGTCTGGAGGCCAGGTGGGATGTCTTCATGTCTTTGAAGTTAAATTAGACCCCTGAGTGCAGGCAACTAACCTGTGGTCTGGATCTTCATTTGTTATACAAGGAGCTCATAGAAGTGGTGCACACAGACAAACACGTGCGTACCACATACACACACATGTTGCGACAGAATTCAGACTGAACTTCTTGAACTCAACTTTACGCAAACCCTGCGAGGTGTTTCAGGTAGAGGGAGGCTTTGACTCTATTTCCTTGAGACCACGTTCAGGCCGTGGATTTGACTGCTGTATTCTGAGCAAAAAGCCTCTGGGTCTATCTGGGACCTATATTGGTTTGTAAAAGGATTTGCATATTCCTTGATCTCGGGGGAAAGATGAGAAGTTACTGATTCTGGAGTCCTCCAGAGTGACATCCTGTTATACTGTGGGAAAATGCAGTTCAGTTCTCTGCTTCAATTAATTTATTAGAAGTGACCCAAGCTGGTGTGGTTTTTTTAAAATATGAGTAGAAACAGTGTAGTGGGAATGCAAAAATGAACTGGTATTTCTGATGAAGGCAGATAAAAAAAGAATCTGACAGAGTAGGAAGACAGATCTGTCCATAAAATATAGATTGATTGAGAGATTAATTGGTGTGTTATGAGTAAAGCCATTGATGTAAATTCTCTTTTTTGGAACTATCCCTTTTTTTTTTCCTTTCTGCTAGCATAATGTATCCTTTACAGCAGAGATGTTGTATGCACTTTATCTGTTTTAATGCTCTAAATTTTTCTATATTTTCTTCCAGACAGATTGTGATTTATTATTTCCATATAATGACACTTGAAAACCCAGATTACATTTGCATTGTTTATTGCACAAATTTGGATAAACTCCATTTATATTCTTGTAGTGACTCTGGATTTTCTTTGGCTAAAAAGGAAATAAATTCATATTTTTATTTTAATTATAGGAAAAAAAGAATTTTTAAAAAAAAATCTAAAGTGGACTAGATTATTTTTCATAAAAGAAAAAAAGCACAAACTGATGGGTTTTTGCCTATGTTGCTCCACCATCTCCCTGAAGTGGTACTGTATTTTTCAGAAAGTGGCCAGGATTTTTTTTGTTACTTGTGTTATGCTGTGTCTATGGATGCACAGCTGTGCTGCAGCATCTTGTCTAAAAGGGAAATAGAACATATTTATACATGACAGATTTCATCAGATTGCATAAAGCAATTCCATACAATGGGTTTGACTTGCTTTTGTATCCCTCTTATCTTAGCAGTACCCAGGCACAACCTTCACTCTGAGATACTAAAAGACTCAGTGTGATCCAGATTGTTCTTTAATGAAAGGATTCTCCCCTTGCCTGGTTGTAAGATTTGGCTAATGCAGGAGGAGGTTGCAGCCAGCAAGGTCTTTCACATGTAATGTATAATTGATGCAGAATTTGACTGGCAGAAAATACTCATCTTCTAAAGTTATTTTTAAAAAGTTATTTTGCTTTCCTCAATGTAATCTCTCTCACTGGCTTACAATTTAATGATGAAGAGTCTTTTGAGCACAATCCTTATTTTATTAATGAGATCTTGCTTGATTTGACAAAATAATAATTCTTTCTTTATAAAAGACTGGTTGCTGCTTTTCATTTGTGGCTAGTGTGCCAATATGGATATTTTTACTTATTAACACCAAAATCTAGAATTATTTATTTACTACTGTATACATTGTAAAAGCAGTAGATGAAGATTTGAACACTTGAAATCACTTGTTCTTATTTGTCTATGAATAATTGGAATTTTACTTATCCGGTTTACACTGATGTCATTCAGAGTGAAAGGTATTCAGCAACTTGAAAGATTAGTCAGATACTCAGTGTTAAGCCCTGAATGAGGTAAGAATCATGCTTTTCATTAGCTGGTGATTTGAATATATATGTGAAATACTTTTTTTACAAAGTATTGATAGAGAAATATATTCCTCTCATTAAAAGTCACATCCTTAATGATATTGTTACATTATACACACACTAAAATTTCCCTGAATCTGGTAAATTTACAGGTGCATGTGAAAACAAGGAAAACATGAATCTGTTATGCTCTCCATCTTGGAACAAAAAATGCAAATTATTGAGGGCACAGCTAAAATCAGATTCTGTGTGCAAGCTCAGCCACAGAGGAGCAGTTTGGGGAAATTCGAGAAGATTTTGTTTCACTTGTTTACTGCACAAGTCCATGTTCAAGCACAATCTTGAGCTGAATATACTGCTCCTTCTGAATTACACATATTTTGTTGTTCTATACTGGAAAGAATTCTCTCCAGTTCTGTCAGATAACAAAAGATTTATATTTTAAGTGATTAAATGAATATCAGCAAAACAAAAGAGTGTAACCTACCAACAGAGAAACAGTCCTCTGTTCTGGGGACATGCAAAAGGATAATTGGGATGACCAGTCTCTTCAGGGTCTGCAAGGAGGAGAGGTTGATACTATGGCATGAAAACCTGTGGATGGACTGCTTACTGCCTCTGAATAGGTGGCATGTGGGATGTTCTCTTTTCTTCCTCCAGAATTCTACGATGGTTATTTTGCAGGAGGTGATGAAACTAGAAAAAATACATGCTGAGAGATCACTTTTCACGCCCTACCTTTGTTACTAATTTGTTGCATCCAAGTTACAGAACAGGTTGCTTAAACTCCCACCCATTTATTACATTCAAAACCTTGTTATAGGCAAAAATAACACACTTTGTATGCATAGTCAAGAGTTATTATTAGTTTAATTAAAGTCTTAACAGTCTAATCAGAGAATTGCTATTACAGTAACACTGATATAAACATTTATAATGCAAATTATATGCAGCTAAAGTGATCTGCACATAAACTTTCTGATATTTACCCATTTTCTGACACTGTCGTCACCTCTTCCACTGCACTTCTGGGACCTTCAGCCAGAGGTGGAGGGTATAGGTAGTCATCAACATCATGAATCCTTCACAGAAAGAGCTCAAAACTGTTGGTGACTGTTTCTTCCCCGTCTTCAAGATTTTCTTGGGTTTGTGTGTTTAGCAATAATATACCTTGCTCTTTCTTCAGTTGTCTGCAAGCCCACATTGCATCTGTATTTGCTGCATATTTGGCATGTGTTTTACACACTGTGGAGAGTTGTTCTTTGTTCTTTTTGCTACCCCTGTTTCTGCCCACATTCTACGGTGTACTACTCATATCCTTGGTGTCATCCCATGGTTGTACTTTCAAGCCCATCCCATTCTTTTCTTCCTTATGTGCTGTGTTTTGTCCTAGAGTCATGGGTAACCTTTTTTGCGCAGTCATTGCTTGTTATTGCTATTTGTTAGTTTAAAATACATAAAAGCGTTGCGCACAATCTTGCACATATAAAAGTAAAGGTAAAATAAACCTGTTCATAAATAAATGTTCAGGTAGTCATCACCTAACATTGACAATTGCCATTACAGTTTAAAAAAGCTTATACAAATCTTGAGGCAGACCAAGACAAATTCTGACAAGTCACAAAGTCTGTTTTGTTAAGGTAACGCAAAGCCTGCAGCTGTTAGAAACAAGAAGGAGCCCTACACTGGCCTTGCTGTGTGGATACACCTTTGTGTAGGGTTTGTGTCCTCTGCGAGAGACCCTTCAGCACTTTGTCATCTTTGTCTTCAGTAAAAAGGGTCCAAAGGGACACCCTGAGAAGTAGCAGTCAGTCTCGCTGATGTTCCCAGTAAGATCATGGAACAGATCCTCCTGGAACATATGTTGAAGCATGTGGGAGACAGGGTTAAAGACATCCATTCTGGCCTCACCAAGTCCTGCCTGACCTAGTGACCTATAATGGAACACTTGTATCAGTGAGAAAAGAGACACCTATGGATCTCATCTACATAGACATCCCTAAGGCACTTGATATGGTCCCCCACAGCATCCTTGCCACTAAATTGAAGAGTTATATGTTGGTTTGACAGATAATTTTATATACGATAAGGATTTATCATAAGGAATGACAATGAGGGTAGTGAGACACAGGAACTGATTTTCTAGAGAAGTTGTGGATGCCTCATCTCTGCAAGTGTCAAAGGCCAGGTTGATTGGGGCTTTGAGCAACCAAGTCTAGTGGAAGGTGTCTTTGGCCATGGCAGGGGCGTTGAAACTAGATGGTCTTGCTCCAATCAAAACCATTCTGTGATTCTATGAAGGAGCAGTGAGCTGGTGCAGGCTCCTCTGTTCCTGCAGTGCAGGTAGCTACTGCCTGAGTGCTGCAGGCAAAGCCTCCCCTCTGTCTTTCAATATGCTCAGGAGAGCCAAATTTAATTACCAGTAATAATAAGCTGAAGTAAAGCTAAGCAATACAAAAGAAAAAGTAGGTACAAATTATTGTTTCCTCCATTTCTTTGTGCTGAGGGAGGGTGAACACATAAGCTGCTCTTGTTTTATATCCCTTGACTTTTGCATAACTCAGCTCTGATTGCCTGATGTCTGATTAACTTAGAGTGGCAGCAAATAACTGGTGAAGTAGGATGGTTGCTACAGTGCTGGATGCTAAAACTTTGTGATCTGTGGTCCTGAGTAAAGAGAGTATTTTGTGTGAAGGCTTTGTTTGTTTGTTTGTTTATTTCTTTGAACTTTGTTTTGTTTTATTTTAATTCATGACTGGTATAGACACAAAACTCACTCCCATTTCTCTTGGTCACCATCTGTTTTTTCTCTTTATCTTTTTTTTCCTTTTCTTCTCTGAACTCTCTCTCTCTCTGTTCTCCCTCAACACCTGTTTGGCTAAGTAGCAATTTCCCTAAAGTTTTGTGACACAAATATGAACTGACATTACTAGTCCCCTGACAAAGGCACTCCTAATGCTTGAAAAACTCCTGGCTGTAGAATTAAAGCAGAAAAAAAAAAAATTGTATTTCCCCTTCTGATAGAGATTCAGTCCCAAACCAGAGAGATTACATCTAAATAATTGTTCTGATGATTTAACATATCAGTAATAAGCATGTTGATAATAAATAATATTATTTTATTCAGCTTTCAGTGGCTTTATTTGCTATGACAGTTGTGCTAAAGAGGTGTTGTAAAACAGCACTGGTGTGTTTTTTTCCAAAAGACTGGTATTTACGATAGCTGGGATTCCGACTTTTTCTCTTTCTTTAGGCTGAATTGTGTTTGCTCAGAGGGCGGACAGAATCCATTGTGCTTATTAATGCAAAGTAATCTGGAGAGCATGACCGGTTAATTAAGCCTATTATCTATGATCACAAGCATTAGGATCTCACTCTCTGATATTTCTTTAAATAGGAATACGTCCTGTAAATAACCCCACTGACGTGAAAGGGTTGGTATCAATTGGTATAAGGTGAGAAGAAGGAGGAATAAAGCAGGAATTGCTTTCAGTTAGACATGATCAAAAATGACAAAAAACATTGAGCTCCAAGCATTTTTGTCTTCGTTGTTTGGCTAAAAATTGGTGACTGCAAAAGGTGCTGGGCACCTCTCTTTGTATCCTGAACTTCAACACATGAAGAACTGTCAGACTGAGCAAGCACTGAGGTGCTTATTTAAACTGTCTAGAGATGAGGATGTGACAGGTAAACGTCTGTGGTCTGACATTGCTTTTAGTGTCTATCTGAAGCTCATTTCCCCAGCAAGGTAAAAACAGCCTTGGGTTCTTTCAGTTTCCAGAGACTTTCAAGGTGACCTCTCATAAAAGGCACCTCAGTTTGGAAGAGTGTCTTCTGGGCAGTAAAGATGTGTGAATGTCTTTGAAAGCATGGAGCAACAGAATGTCCATCTCTGTTTGCTGTTGGAGGGATGATTCCAGGTGCTCCTTGGTCAAGAGTTTCACCAAGCAGTGGGGTCTCCAATTGCAGCAGTTCTAAAGTGTACATTGGGTGTAAAGAAAGGATTTTCCTTTCACACTGGGCAGTTTCTCAACACATTTGCAGATGAGGTTACTCAAGCACATTAGAGGACTCCCAAAATATCCATTTTTGGGAAAATGTATCTATTGCCTGTAGAATTCGCATATCTTGTACTTTAACTGGCTAAAATGTATTTAGTTTTGAACAAACAAAACTTGAGTATACTCTTTAAGAAGGCAAAAAAAAAAAAAAAAGAAATGCTGTGCTTTTCCCTTGGTGTTTCCTACCATGTGTAAGAGCTTTCCAGTCATGTGTGTCACTCAAAATATTGAATGTCATGATCTCTCATTCTCTGAGGAAGAATGTGTGCATGATTTTTATGAGTTTTGGTTTTGGTTTTTTGTTTGTTTGTTTGTTTGTTTTTAAATTTAGTTGTTTATTTTGTTGCTGCAGTGCTTAGAATACTCTTACAAAGTCAGGGCCTTTGTGGGTTAAATGCAGTTTAAATGAGTAACTAAATTCTTGTCGGATCCCAGCGAAACCATAATCTAAACATTAAAGGGATGTAACAGAAAGTAGAAGGCAACGGACTCTAGACCATGTTGGTACTTCACTTCCCATCTCCAACTGTGCTGCTTAACGCTCTCAACAATCTATATTTCTGTCATAGGTTAGCAAGCATAGTCCCGGAAGGGATGTCCTTGCTAAGGGGTGCTTACAGCTTCCTCTGGGACCTGATAGAACCTATCAGCTGGCCAGTTTGAATATGGACAATTCTCTAAGCCACTTAAAGTTGTGAACACCTCTGTGATCCACATTTAAGAATAGGCAAACTCCCCCTCCAAGCTCTCTCTCGTTTCCGGCGCTGGCACAGGTGGCTGCGGGCCCCGTGTGGGGGCCAGCGGGCCCGGCCAGGCCCTGCTTGGGCCAGGCCGGGCCGGGCCACGGCCATCCTGGAGCCATGGACCTGTTCCAGCCATGGAACCCCCCCCACTGCCTTGCCGTGGGCAGCCGGAGCGGCTCGGCTCTCCCCCCTCTCCACTGCGATGAGAAAAATTCAACATTCCAGCTGCAAAGCTGCAAGGCCGAGGTGAGATTAACCCTTTTATTGCTGTGAAGAGCTGAAAACCTGAGGGAAGAGACAGAGGAGATGCTTAAAGCTGAAATTCTGTTGGGAAGCTATGATATATCAGAGTATCCTGTTGTAATTTCATGAAGATATGGGGGATGGAGTGTTCAACTCGTAAGCAAAAGCACCTGCACCGAGATAGGCAGATGCTGACGCAGCTGTAATTTCATGAGAAGTTTGGACAGGGAGAGATGAACCAGATGAGGACTTTTGCTCCAAACGGGAAAGGAGAAAACCTCAGTCCCTAGAGATGCTCCCAGAGATAGTCCTAACGATGAAGATGATGAAGACCCTTTGCTCCCAGGGAAGGAGAAGGGCCTCTGTTTTTGTTTCTGAACGGCTCAACCTTAAAATTGTACCCCAAAAAACTTCAAGAGTGGACCCTCGAAAGCAGTTGCGGGAAAAGCTGCAAGTCGGGGGAAAGGACTCACATGCAGGCAGAGAGACTCCTCTTCCTAAATGGACTGAACAATATTTGGAAGTGGGCGGCTGTCTCAGTGTGATAATGCTTTCATAGCACGAGCAAGAAGAGACTTCTCTTTCTAAATGGACTAAACAAGGTTATTATGGAAGTGGTAAACAGACTGAACATCTGAAGGGTTGTCTTCTTCCATTGTCAGTGGGAGAAGGGAGGAAGGTGGGGGGAGGAGGAGAGTTCTGAAGGTGGTATAATTTTTTTTCCCCTTCTTTTAGGTCTGTTAATAAACTTCTTTATATTCTTTCAAGTTTTGTGCCTGCTTTGCGTTTCTCCTAATTCTTATCTCACAGAAGATAAACAGTAATCAGTATTTTGGATCAAACCACTACACTAAATTGGTGTTTCTGCCCGGTTACACACCCAACCTGCTACAATTTCTTACAGTTTTCTCCCTTCTTCATTCCTCTTGTAGTGGTTTATATCCAGCTTTGCTTTTACTCCTGTAATCTGTATAGTTTATGCTATCTTCATTTTCTCTCAGCACAAATTTCCCATTCCTGCTTTGTTGTACTATATTGCCATATAAATAACTAAGGAGGAGGCAGCTGTAGCAAAAACTAAATTGTGCTGAAAAAATTCCTCTTGTAAAAATTAGAAATCATTTGACTTATACAAATTGCTTTGCTGGAGGAAGTGAGTTTTGCTGGTGCCTGGAAAGGAACAGAAACAGGCAAGGAATTTGGTGGTGTTCTGCCAGGAATGTATCTTTCATTAATTTCTGGAAGGATAAAGTCCATAGTCAAACATCTCATTCACAGATGCATATTTCTTTGTCCTAGAAACTAAAGAACACAAAAATATAACCTAAACCACAACCAGGCACCAAGTGAAACAAAACCAGCCAACAAACAACATAAAATCAAGTTTTTATCACACCACTGTGAAAGATATACTCAAACAACTCAAGGTAAATTACTGTGAATTAATCACCACTTTAGTGAAGACATTGCACAATAATTCTCTAAGGTCCACTTCTGTAGTATATTTCCCTTTTATAGGAAAGCTTGGTGTTTCTGGGAGATGAGCACTTTGTATTGCTCATAACAAATCACTGGGATAGATATCAGTGACTGAACTGCTGTTGTTTAGCATTTTCAGTACGTGAACATTATCATTATAGACAGAGCTGCAGTACTTCAGAAAGCAAAGGGGATATTAAATTGTGGGGAAAGTGGAAGAAATTATGGGCCATCCAATGTGTACACTTGACAGTACATTGTTGAGCTTGGAGGAGTGAATTTGAAGGAAATGTGTATCTGAGCTATATCCTTGAATGGGAGTAGGTCTGGGATTGTAACCCAGATGTGATGGTGAGCTGTACCTGGGCCCCTCAGAGCTTGTGCCACCAGCCTGGACCCCTCACCTTCTTCACCTGAGACAGATATGTCCAAGAGGGAGCATGAAGCACGTCCAGTTCATTCCAATTCATCCCAATTCAGGTCTGCTTCACTATACCAGCCCTCTTTTGGGCGTCTTTAATTAAGCAGAATGGCTCCCACCCTCCAGTATTTAAGATACTTACCTGGATTGCCCCTTAGGTCTGTCAGATAAAATGTAATTATCATTTGTTGGTCTCTGTCTGTTGTGGAAATAATGTAATATTACTTTAAATATCACCAGGTGGACATAAAATGGGCAGCAGTGCTGCAAACAAAAAAATTTTAACAGGCCCCAAGGTGCTTAGTGGCAAGGAGGTATAACCATACAATTCCCTGGAACTCCTGCCTTGATTTAACAGAGGTGGTTACAAAGAATTATTGCTCAGGATGTACCTCCTGTTTATTTCATTGTTAATGCTCTCCTGTTGCTGGTTTGATTTTTATCTTTCTATGCTTGCCTTTAGAAAACAAGCAAGATGGAACATAAAGTGTGAAATGCTGCACAAAACTCCCCAAATGCTTACAGCCTACAAAAAAAGAAAAAAAAAATCCAGTTTCTGTTGTAATTCTGCATGCAATGTCAGCTTTTGCATTTTGAAACATGCAGATAGAAGTCTGATCCAATTAAAGGCACTGAGAGTTTTTGCTGTGGAGTCCAATGTCCAGAGTATTGATCCAAGTGTCTGACATAACAGGCTCTAGATTTCATACTTTTTGAGTTAAGAATACCATTCTTTATAAAATGTTTACAAAACATCTTGGAAAAACAGGATGTCTGTGTACATATTGCCAACTTTTGTGAGACAAATCAGATAAATCAGATAAATAAAGATAGTGTGCTTTGAGTGAATAGATAATCAGCTTTTTTCAGCCAATCAATTAGAAAAGTATGTTCCTAATATCTGCATAAATAAGAAATTGAAAAGATAAGTTTGTTAAATATGAGGTAAAAAATGTTTGGTTTTGCCTTGTTTTTCCCTAGGAAATGAATGAAGAGGTATGATCCATCTTCTTTTAGCAGAAATGTAAGTGAGAGGGTTTGATTTGGTCCACAGAGAGATCAAACACAAAAAACACAATAAAGGGAGAACAATTGGAAGAAGCTGAATGAGTCACAGAGCAGTGTAGAATGATTTCCTTAATCTCCACCATGTATTTCTGCTAAATAACTCCTTATTTTTCCTTTTATAATACCATGACAGGTCTTAAATTGTTCATCTCTTTTTTTGTAAGAGATCTATAGGAAATGTGGCAGGATATACAGCTACTGTAAATGCAGCCTCTACAAATATAAGATCTGTTACCAACTCCGCTCACATATGTATGCTCTAGACATGAAAATAATCTTAACAATTTCAATTATACCTTCATGAAGATAAGCAAACACATTCATGCATGGATAATTTTTGCCAAATATCTAGAAGCAAAGTGGAAAGATTAATATTTTTCAAGGTATTTCACTGAGAGTTTTCACTCCGTATTTTTCATGTCTTTAAAGTACAAATTTTACTAGTATAGTGACATAAGAAAAAAACCCAGATCTTTATCTTTTTAGACTAATCTATTTCATACTTATTTCTATATCATAAGTGTGATATAGATGTGCATGCACTGAGCATGCATTTACATAAATGTGTAATTTTCTGTAGTATATATTAGGTAAAGTTGCATGAAGATTTTCAGTCGATAGCTATAAAAACTTCATCTGCTTGCTGCCCAGATTCAGTGTGCACTGGCCAGAAGGTGGTGCTTTCAACCACAGATGTACAACTCAGGAAAGAAAACATGAATATGAGGTGTGTGATTAATATGAGCTGCAGTGAATAATTGAGGAAAACAGATAATTCTGTGTATTTTTCTAAGTCAAACACAGATTAATAAGTGCCACAGTACATAAAGAAGCAAGTATGATGTGGAATCTTCTTTATTATTTAACATTTTGTTCACCTTACTATCTAAATTAGGCTTCTCTTCCTGATTGCAGCACGGTGGTAGTGCAGCTTAGAAAGGAAGAGTAACAGCTTCTATCTGTGAGAGCAAAGGGACTTCCACCTGACTGGAGAATCCCCTTTGGTCACACTGTTACACAAGTTTGGTTTAAGAAGCACTGAAAAAGAAAGCAGCAAACTGATGTGTGTGTGGTCCCTGCCCTTGAAATACCTTCAGTTTTTTAACATCTGCTTTGACTTTCACTGATGGTCCTTCAAGAAACAGAGAAAAAGGTTTGCTATTATTTCGAAATGTGTAGCTTGAATGTGGAAGAGGAGGAAGGAAAGGATGAGTTTGACCCTGCAAAATGTTTGCTTTCTGTGTAAACAGAATATAAAGAAACCTTCTAGAGACAGCTTCTGAACAGCTGGCACTATAGGGTTAAAGTGCCTCTTTAGACATGTACTACCACTGCTCCCCTGCCCTCCAATGACTTTGGCCGATCTTAGGGAACTCCCTTGTGCCTTAATGCTCTGCTGCTCAATCCCTGCACCTTCCCTACACTTATGACTGTATCGTTTCACCTCTGAGTAGTTTTATTGCCCTCAACAGGGTTATTTGCATATGTAAAGTTTATTCACATAGTTACCTAAATGTTTGCAAATTCATGTCAAGAAAATTAACTTCCAAATGTTTGATTTGAAATTACACTCCTTTGATTAGAACTCCACTCTTAGCCTTTAGTATATCTCTTTGAGTTGCTTGACCTCTAGATGATCATCCTAATTATCATGTCTCTTTTCATGTTACTTAATTACTTGATGGGAGATTTGCATTAGCGATGAAATAGAAGAAAATAAGAAGGTTCATAACCAAGCCAGTATTTTTGGTGAATGTTCACTGTATTAAAAACAATTAAGTAAAAGTCTGTGTACACATAGGTGTTTTTAACTTGATTAATTAAGTAGTGTTCCTGGAAAAAAACCAAACAAACCCAAATGTATTTTAGTATCAGTAGCTAGTTTTCTTCAGACTTCAACAGAATTAACTTTCTCTTACACTTCTTGAAAATCTCTTTAGATGAGATCTTTAGTTGTGTTTTTAATGAACGTGTTAAGTTTTCTGGTTCTGTTGATTGAAGCAAATTAATTTCGGACTTTATTAATTGGGAAAATTGTCAAATTCTACTCCAGGGATGAAATCAAAACTAATAAAGGTATGATATCTTTAAAAATGTTTGAAGGTTCTTAATCCTCAGGGTTCCTATGTCATTGTCTTCAGATATTCTGTGAGAGTGAATTTTTCCCTTTCTCCCCCTGCAGAAAATTAGCACAAGTCTATGTAAATTCAAACACTGTTTAAAAAACTTTGATGTATAAATGGTGTAGATTTAGCTTTGAGTGAATCATAACCCACTGGTCTAGTCACAAATTCCTTTCTCTGACATCCTTTTAAGGGGACTTTCTGCCTTTGTAACAGCTTCAGACTGAGATGTATGGTAATAGAAACTTTGGCATTTTCTATTAGTACGGATAAAGAGATTATTACTATAAAGTGATAGAAAGCTAAACAATGTTATCACTTTCTGAAGATTATATAGTTTATTAAATTTATCTAATCCTTATTAATTCCACACCTAGGGGATTTGAATTGATGGGATTCTTTGAAAAAGACTTTGGATCCAAGATGAATTAAACTATGTCTGTTCAGAACAGGCCCAAAAACCTCTATGGGGAAGATCCCTTATCTTTCCACTTGTATATGCACGCACCTATCTCATACCTTGGACTATTAATAAATAAATTTTAAAACCATAGAATCTTCCTAATAAGAAAAGTCAAATGCAGTCAAATTCACACTGTGGATGAAATGGGACTTGCAAAGCCATGGCTTTGTAATATAACTTACAGCACAAATGCCACACTAACTGTGCCTAATAGAGCTCTATTCCCCATCCTCTTGTTAAAACTGCACCTGTTCATAAGAGATAGCTCTGTCCTAAGGAAGGATTACTCAGCCTCATAATTTTTCTTCATCTTCTTCCTTGTCACTCTCATACTTAATGCTGCAAAAGCTGGAAAAACAAAGGTCTCCAGAGGCAGGCGTGGAGATATTTGTCCCTCATGTACAAAGAGCACTGTAAGAAGCTTCAGTTTGTCACCTGTCCAAGGAGGGTCCCCCTATCTTCTGCCTACATTCAAAGGAGGGTACTAGCTCCTTTACATTAAGCCTAGCCAAAATCATCTAATGGAAATGTGTTTTTCTTTTCATTGCCTGTAGTAAACATTGAGGACGAACTTTTATTCCCTGTGGTAGCAGAGCTCTGCTAATCACAGGATGAAATTCAGTTTGTGAACTCAGAATCAGGCTGTATAGAAAGCATCAGAAACACACCAGAGGCCAGTAGAACTGAATCAATTTACACTAACAGAGAACAGCATGTCTGGCATGGTCTGGTGAATACAGCTGGCGAAGGGGGCAGTCATTTTAAAGATTTCACTACAATTGTTCTAGGATTTCCAACAGAATATTTTTTTTTTGTTGGAAAATTGCCATTTGATCAAACCCAACTATTTTTCAAGAAACTGGTCCACCCTGCTGAAATTCTGAGCTAAAACCCAGAAAATGTTCCCAAAATGGAATAAAGTAAATTTCAAGGGGGCTTTATTGTTGATTTTTTGTTTGTTTGTTTTTCCCAGAATACATTTTCTTCGAAGGTGTGCTCTTGTGTTAAAAATGTTATACTTTAAGCACAGAAATAAAATAAAAAGTCAAGTTTCTCAGAGTGCAGGCTTCTGAGTGATTAATCAGCTACTTGTAAGTACTTTTTTCCTTTTTCTGGGAAATACCAAATTACCCTTATTTCATTAAGAACATGAATGGATACAGCTTTCACTGCCACAAACCTTTCCATGAATAAAAATCTGGGATCTTGCACAACCTTGTTACTGTTTTTCCCAGAAGAGAGGCTGACGCAGGCAAGGACTCTCTCAGGACATATGTGCACAGATGGGAACAAGCAGACTCAATCTGCCTTTGCTCCATGGCCATATTGGCACAGAGCTTCTTCCCTCAAGATAACCTTTGGGATCAGGACAGTGGGGCAATGAGCTGCTGAGCATAATCTTGGGAGCTCCCAGCTTGTCCCACTGCATTAGTATAGGCAGGCCAAATCCCACATCCCAGGTTTCCAGGCAGATGTGTCATGGATGAAATGAGCAGTGAGATCTGGGGTTGAGGTAAAGCGAGATGGCAACAGGGCATGGGAAGGAGGAAAAGGAAATTTATACCATTTTGATATTACTTTACAGTGCCTGAAAAGGTTAAGATTGCCTGTGGGAGGAAGCAGAGCTTGATGTGATTGCTGGGTTTGGGGTCTGCTGGTCTGTTTTTGCTCTTTTTCCTTTGACAGCAAGTGCTGGGAGCTAATAGTAATTTTTTGAGAAGGAGAAAAACATCTAAATGGTTTATGGGGGAGTTACTGGAGGTACCTGAAAGGACACTTTGCACTGCACACTTCCCAGGGAACAGGTATCACCAGTTATTCTCCTGCGGCCAGATAGGGATGATCTTTATGGATCAGCATCACTTATAGCCAGTTGTTGCAAAGCCCTGTAGAGGTTAATTTCTCAGCATTTGCTGAATGCTACCAGTCAGCTCTTTGCTGTAATACATGTGGCATGGGACAAAGCAGACATAATCCCCACTGCAAAGAGTTTAGGATCTAAATAATCTGCTGCAGTTTATCAGGCTCTGAGTGTGATAGCAGCACAATCATCAGCAGCTGAGTAGCTCAGTGATGGTTATCAGCAGATGTTCATCCTCAGCCTTGTGGGATTGAACACTAAATGATTAATAATTCCCATTTTAAAATAAAACACATTAACTGAGAAATCAGGATTTGGTTAGTTTTTGCTGAGCATTAGTGTAATTCTGATAAAAAGAAGTAAATAAAGTAAGTTACAGTGCTGCAAGCAAAGGTTACCGATGATTCTATTCCCTGTTTTTTGAAGATAAAGAATATTTTTAAGTGAAAATTCAGAAAAAATAGGAATGTGAATTTAAATCTAGTTGAATGATGAAAGTGGCCATTACATTGAACCCAGGTTAAAAGATTAGTATTATCCTGAAATACCAGATCAAGGCAGATGGCTGGCAGTTGTTCTTATCAAACGTATTTAATTCCTGGAAAATTTTTTATTTGATTCAATCAATGCAAAATGAATATAATCCCTATTATATTAAAGAAAAGTATTCACCAATTAACATCACACGAAATTACCTATGGAATTAGTGAGGGAACAGGAAAACTGATGAAATGTATCTTTTTTGGCACAGTGGGAGTACAGAAACATATTAATCTTTCTGTAAGGACAGACAGACAGTAGTCTGCTGTCTTACAGTGCATACGTGTCTGACTTGAAACAGTTGATGGAACATTAATATAAAGTTAAGGATGCCCTTGTCAAGAAATACAATCAGTCATTTTTTCACCATGGGCTAGAGTCACATGCTGGTGGGGCTGGTATAAATCCAATGAAGTTATGAAGCCATCTTGCCTCTTCTCAAAGCTCACACACTAACACATCACCTCTCTCTCCATGCAGCTTGCTGTCTTGTTCCCAACACCTGGCAGTGTGGCTGCAAAACTGCTGGCTGGAGCTGCCATTGCAACATCTGCTTGTGGAAATCCATACCAACATGTGAAGACAGTGATGTATGCAAGAATAAAACACTGATTACACTTGATTGGATGAAAAGTACACCTGACTCAGCATTGAGTCTGGAACCCAGACTTCTGCTTTTTCCTCACTTTCCATATCAACACCATGGTACTACCATGGAGACCCTGGTAAGTTCAAGAGTGACTGCAGGATTTTGGGGGGTAGGTGAAAGGTATAGAAGCTCAGGAACAGAGTAGCTTTGCCCTTCATGGCTGGTGTTGCCAAGAGGGTCTGTTTGGCATCCTGACTGGAATTGTCTCAAAAAAAGTGAGTGTTTCTGGGAAGAGGCAGAATCCACCAACGAAATATTGTTCTCTGGGCAACCCGTTGTAGCATTTTATCACCCTCATTTCATGACTCCTCTTTTTTAATCTTTCTAATATTGTGATGATTGAGATAGGTTCCTGATGACAAGCAAAAGCAAGCAACATGCCCACCTTGAGGGTGGTGAGCATAGAAGACTTGGGGAACTGCAGGCTGGTCAGCCTTACCTCACATACTTGGAAGGTTATGGTGACAATCCTCATATGAAGGACTAGAGGATGACCAGGAGAAACTAGCATGGATTTATAATGGTTAATTTTGCCTGAACAAATGTATTGCCTTCTACATTTAGAGAGGATTGGTGGGTAAGATGTGATCAGTGGGCTTGACTTTAACCTCTGTCTAATCTCCATGAGCCTCAACAAATCTGTTGTTCTCTGATGTCTTGTCTAACGCAGTTTCTTCATTTCACTATTCTGAATGTACTCCATGTTTTAAGGCTACTTGTGTTCATTCTCTGAAACAAGCAGGCAGCTGTCCAACCATCTACTGCTCAAATATGAGAACTACTTATTCTGATGGCAGAGATGTGGTCAAAATCATATGTAGACATCAAAAGCTGATACATAACGAAGAGTTACAAACAACATGATGAGATTTCACCAGAAGAATCTTCTAGCCTTCAGAAACTTGCAGTTAGGGACTTCTGAGTGAGGGAGGGTCCTGGTATTCAATGTCAGCCAATGGATTCTTTTCTTCCATAGGTTTAATCGCCCCTTGATAGAGTGGGCAAGAGTCTCATGAATAAGTGATACAGATTGTGTACTTCATTTGTCACTTGTCCAGAGGTTAAACTCCTTTTCCCTTTTAAGGGACTGTGTCTAGAACAAAATGAATGAGACTTTGTAAGTGGGATAACCAGTATTTATCATGCATGTCTTTCTTTCTGTCTATCCTTGATGATAAACACTCTTCAGTAGAGCAGTCATAAATTATTGACTATTCTGAGATTATTTTTCTTAATTTTAACTTTTCATAACCAAGGTTTTATAAAGAACTTAAAAGATTCAAACTGTGGGATTGCATAACAAAATAATTGCCAAAGCAACTATTAATATTTTCCCATCTACACTTTGCTGCCCCAAAGCATAATTTGTTGTTGTTACTTTTGTGTTTTGTGTACTCTTAAATGGCATTTAACAATGTATAGTTTATCATTGCTCATAGGTCAGAGTGTTCCACAGTGCTACATAACCTGTTTGAGGGATCACCATGGTTTTTCCTAGTAGAATGCGTTTTCTTGGCTTGTATAAAAACAAAACAAAATCTTCACAGGCATTTTATCATTTCAATGGTAAGAAAACCATCCTTAAGTTTTGTAGCATAGTTTAGGAATACATAATTATGATATAAGACACAATAAAACAGATAATTTGTCACACATTTGGATTACTTTTATCACATAGTACCAAGCTTGAGGGTTAATTATATTTTGTAATTCCATTAAAAGCATATTCATTTTTGTACACCAAAAATCTCATCTTTATCATACCACTGAGCTACCGGCTGAGAATTCTGCCATTAGAAGTTAGAGCACTTTACAAAATAGGTGAAGTGCCAGTCCTGATTTACTGATGGGGAAGCTGAAGTGGGAATGATTGAAGTGATTTGCCTGTGATAAGTCAACAGACAAGTAGCAGCTGAGGGAAAGAAGCAGTGCCAGTAGGGATCATTCCTCACCATATAACAACATCAAGCTATTTCAGTGGTTATGCATTCTTTACCTTTTATTCAGATGTTATTTCATTTTAGAATTCCATTTTTAGAATTTTGTATCCTTGCAGACTGTTTTTTTATTTTTTTTCTGTTGGTTTTTTGTTTTTTTTTTTTGGGTTTTCTTTTAATATATAATGTGATTAAAACGAGATTTTCCGGAAGCGGATGAAGACCTTGGATCACAAAAATCTTGGAGAGACTATCTGGGGAGTACTTGAATTTTCAAATCTTACTGAACATTTCCTCTGAATATACCCATTTTTATATGCTGTAATTCAAGAAAATTTTAACAAAAGGTTGATCTTGGCTTCATTTTATGATAAGAACTAGTTTTTCTAATATATATATTGTATTTTCTATTGTAGCTTTCCTATCTTCTCCAATTCAGCCATTCTGTCGATCAGTTCCTTGAAGTTCTGCAGCTCTATTGTCTGTGTCTACAATGGTATTTTTTAGGATTTATTAAAAATATGAGACTTATTGAAAGAAATAAAATACTTCAGCCTCTGAGCCCTGAAATTACCTATGACTTTCTTCATAGTACGTTTTTTTTTGTTTTTCCTAAGTTATAATTGCCCCTGTTAGCTTTATTTACTTCTTATTTCCTGGGCAATTAATTTGATTTATTTGAAAATTAATCTCAGACTTAAGTTTCATGGAGTAACATTGTAAAAAAAATATGGATAAAAGAAAACCAGACTCCAGATCTTTTCCTGGTAGTTGCTAATCGACTATATCTTCTCATTTTGTTGCTTTCTTGTTTGTACCATTAAAATGTTTATGCAAAGATGAAGTTTCTCTTCAGGTCTGGGAAGTTTTTTAAAGTATTACACAATTATTGAACGAACAAGTAGTTCTTTAATAGTCTAAGTTTTCAAAGCCTACTATGTACTACCAAAAAGCCTAAACTAATTAATAAACTGAATTTTTCTCATTTATCCAGCTACATAAATGCTATACACTTAAGACAGGGTCTGTTTAATCTCTTAGAATCATAGAATCATTAAGGTTGGAAAAGATCATCAACTATTAATCCAGCTCTGCCAAGTCCACCACTAAACCATGTCCCTAAGTGCAGCATTTATAAGCATGTCTTATAAATACCTCCAGGGATGTTGACTTAACCACTTCCCTGAGCAGTCTATTCCAATGCTTGGCAATCCTCTTGGGGAAGAATTTTCTTCATATCACAAAACCTGCACAAGTAGACTGAGCAGCTTACACCTGAATTAGATATAAAACTTTGTTAGATTTAATCACACATATTCTTCCTAGGACAGTATTGTAACTGATGAAGGTTGTTAACACAGAGCATTTATTGTGCATCAGGGAAGTTAAAAAGCACTGTCTTAGAATAGAAATATTTGCACTGAAGTTATTAGTGGGGAAAAAAAAATCTGGAAAGATTTCAAGCAAATTCGAAGCCCCATTGTCAATGAGTATTTGAAATGTTGCACTATATCTAAGAAAACCTAATTACTTTGGTTTTATTTAAGAAAAATCAAAGGTTTCTATGTTTATTCTGAAGTGCTAGTCAATCAATTTGCAAGCATTGGATAAAGATTTTGTATGATTTTTATTGTTTTTTTTCCATGTATGTGTTCAAAGTATATTAGTAAGACAGATAAAATTTTTCTTCAGAGGCCACTGTGGTCCATCAGGTAAATAATTTATGTTTTGCGCTGTATAAATATGTAACTGTGTTTTCTGCAGTGAATAATAAAGGATCCAAGTTTTCTCTCCTTTCATTAGCTTTACATAAGCATTAGGGACATCCCTCCAGAGACAAAGATGAGGGAACACAGAGACTGCTTTTAGTTAAACAAAGTATATTTTAACCTCTGTCTCTTTCTCCATTTATTGCAGAAAAAATCCAAGAACAGATGAGAATATTTTCAAACTATGAAGCCTAGAACTTAAAAGACAGAAAATGACAGAATTAAGGTTGCATGTGGCTTTTATATACATGCACTTTCCCCCTCACCCATAGGACTCCTGCTTCAGCCAAAACCTTCTGTGAATACAAGAATATTATCCTTTCATGATCTTGGTACTGCAGTCATTGCAATGGTACCCATGGACTTCAAAATATGAATTAATTTATTCCCATAGTACCTTCATGGAGGTAAGTTATTTCCCAGTGTCACAGTTGAACAGTTGACTGTTATCTGCTGCATAAAATAAGCAAGCACCAAGTTTTCACTAGCTTGTCTTGAATGATTAAAGGCTCTGAGATCTTTTCATATTTTTTTTTTTCTCCCAGATAAAGTACTTAGTTCTATGCAGTATCCAGTATGGTCAAAACCATCTCCCAGCATCTCTTAATCCAGCTGTGAAGGATGAGTGTCTCTGCAAATTAGATCCTTGAGCACCAATTTAGAAACCCAGAAAATGCAGGGTTTCCCTTAACCATGTGGCTCTCAGTTTCCTTTGACATGGAAGACCTTTCTTCGCTTTGTTTTTCTCAAGTTCATTTTATCAGGCCAAAGACTCCTTATTCAGTTTTACAACAACCACAGCACTGGTCAAAATTCACAACAGACCCTATACCAAAACAAAGACTCTAGGCTGCTCAGAGAAAATCTGGTTTTGTTTTTTTAACTTGTTCAGAGACAATATCTTTTCCTTTGGAAACAATGGAATTTTTTTCTAGCCGGAACCTTCCGTGGAAACACTGAACTTGAATCAGGCCTTAAGCATGAAAAATTTCAGCACTGAGGACCAGTGTCTGGACCATTACTTACCCTGTGACTGGCTGAAAGGACTTACAGAGCACAGCTATCTGTCCCAAACACTGTTTAGGCCACAGAAGGACTTTGCCATGAGATAAGCACCGAATGTCTGGCTGGCACATCCCGGGTAATGCATCCAGACAAGAATTCCCATGTGGCAAACTGTGTGAAGAAGCAACTGCTCATACACATATCACAGTCAAAGAAAGATCACCCCAAGTTATGGGGCAGATGGCATCTGCGGCCACTGAAGCCACACCCAAATATGACTTCATGGATACCTGGAACTTGGACCGTTCTAAGCCACTGTGACGAGAACTTGAGATAAGATAAAGGTGGCATGAATGTCCAAGTGTTGACAAAGCTGGGGGAGAAGGATGTATTAATTATAATGGTCACAAAGATTGCAGAATTTATGGGCAACAAGGAAAACCAACTCAGAAACTGTGCTGAAATCAATGACACCTCAGTAAAAGGTAATTCTGGCAAGGGAAAAGTGCAACTACCAACCACAACCCACTGACTTAAGAAACCTGGGCCTTTTCTGGGCCATTTAGAAAGAGAAAAATTTAGTGTTATTGGTCAGGTATTTTTAAAATGTCATCCTGTTTCTTTGCATCCAAAGTAGTTTTTTTCTGAATACTACTGTGGAGCAAGGAGGGAGTAGAGAAGAAGGTTCAGATTCCTTTTTTTAATCTGTCTGTTCAATAAGCACTTATTTTCTCCCACAGACTGCAAGCTTGTTTTTTCAGTAAACTCTGCCTCAGAGACCT
This sequence comes from Coloeus monedula, assembly GCF_965178545.1. Taxonomy (NCBI): domain Eukaryota; kingdom Metazoa; phylum Chordata; class Aves; order Passeriformes; family Corvidae; genus Coloeus; species Coloeus monedula. Next base: position 39,641,997 of record NC_138783.1, read on the forward strand.
TTCAGTTTTCATTGTCAGTGCAGGATTGCTGATATTACTTCCTGTGGGCATTCTGTGTCTCTCAAACACCACCATGGCTGCTGCCAGTCACACCCATAACCTCTAAGCAGCATTCCTGTGCAGAGAAAAGAGTAAATTTCATTATATCTAGTGATGACCTGTGGTATTGAGCTTTAGCTTGAATAATTATGTCAGTCATTCTTCCCTTATCCACCAATGCTGTAACCTCACAAGAAGGCCACCAAATTTGTCAGACATGATTTGCTCTTAGTGAATCCATGATAGCTGTCACCAGCCACTTCTTTATTTTCCCTGTGCCTGAGCTTAGTTTCCAGGAGGATCTACTCCACGATCTTGCTGCACACAGAGGTGAGGCTGACTGGCCTGAGTCTTCCTTATTTCCCATTTCAAAGATGGGGATTATGTCATGTGTTATATTAAGACCCAAAATCTCACTCTGGATATGTCCTGGCTGAATGGAGTACAACTCAATTCCTTCCCTTCTCCTATCCATTAAAATAAAAAATGTTTTTCCCCCCTCTGCTTAAACCTTCACCTGGGCATATGTGCACCTTGATTAATAGGCAAGTCTGCACTGGGACTTGCACCTGAAAGGAAATCAGACACCCAGAGACCCCCACTTAGCTGTTTTTATGAAAACTGCTGTTTTGCCTTGTGGCTTACTATTCTTTCCAGTTATTATGAAATGAAAAGCATTCCACTGCTCATTAACTAACATGAATCAATAATTCTATCACTTCTATCTGACTTATCAAGATCCATGATTGACAGCACCAATTATTATCTTAGAATCATAGAATCATAGAATCGTTTAGTTTGGAGAAGTCCTTTAAGATTGTGTTGTCCATTAACCCAGCAGAGCCAAAACCACCACAAATGTGTGCTCCTAAGCAACATCTACGTGTCTTTTACATACCTTCAGGAGAGCTGGCAACAAAACCAAATTATGACAACATATGTGAATTCCAATAAAATGTAACTGTTGACAGAGGAACTAAGAGCAGGAAGATATTTGGAAACCCAGTGTCAGATTTAGCCAGATGTCATATCAACCCCTACACCCCCCCAAGAGATCTGATTCCAATTTCTAGATGACTCTCTATTACTCCTACACTGGCTAATTTTGCAGGGGTTTATTGTGCCTTTGCTTGAACATCTATCACCCATCAAATAAAAGAAATTAAATTTGGTTCTTACTCTTGTCCTAAGAAGACATAAAATTCGTTCAGAAGGAGAAGTCTGTGGCAGCTTCACTCTAAGGACTAATGGGCAGAATGAAAAAATATCCTTTGTTCCATTCTCTAAAGAAGGTCTTTGTTAGATGTGGAGGAGTTCATATCAAACAAAAAGGTCTCCAAGGCTCAAGAGATAGGAGAAAATATTCTTAGATTACTTCTTGTCATCCTTTCTAATGAATAACAGGACCATGATACTTCCAGAGCCCTTAACTGTTGAGATTTGGCATTTATTCTGATTTTTTCAAGTCAAGTTTGTTTCTTTTTTCTTCCATACTCTTCTCAGACTTTAGAGAGGAAATTACTCTGCAGAACTTTACTCCTTCAAAGGGGACCTGGAGATGACACGTAAGAGTTGTTAACCTCTCCTTTATCTCTCTTATCCACTGCTCTTCTTTCATATTTTGACTTCAGCAGTCAGACCAAACACTTTCTGTTCGATTTGCACTTTTTCATTTCAAAAGAGAAACTCATTTCTCTGAATACCTTCTACTATTTTTTTGAGTAAATTGATACTGACATTTCAAATTACAGTGACTATTATTTAAAGGAATTTTTACATGTCCATTGAGAACAAACTAATAATTATAAGTTGGTCTATCCTTTATGAAGCAGCTTATGTTTGCATGACAGAAATTCACTTGTAAATGTTGATGAAGCCCTGAGAAGATTATATCACAAAGACATAAATGCCTTCTAGTTCATGGAATGAAGGCTTTAAGTGGCCTGAAGAGTCATTCAAACTCCCCTTTGTGTGATGGAACAACCTCATTTTTTGTGAATGCTTATATGTAGGAGTTGTTTTGGGTTGAACATTTGAATTATTTGTCAAAATAAAATTGAATACAGTGATGCTTCAATAACCCAAATATTTGCCCTCAGAACATGTCTTCCTAGCTCTGGAGACCTAAAACTAAAAGTCACAAAGATAAAAATATGTCTATTCATTTTATTTTTTAGTTACAATTATTATTATCACAAGCTGTATCTGTGGAGATACTTCTCAGTGACTAATGGTTTCTTAGGAAGAAGACTGAGGAAGAATACAGTGTAAGAAAGAGCAGAGGAGAATTTGTCCTCTTCCCACTAACTTCTGACACAAAGACCATGGTCACTGGATGTAGTTTTCCGCCATGTTAGGGATATACAGAAAATGACTTCACATGTAAATTTACCCTGTCACTTTTGGATACTTTTTATATTCCTTCCCCTAATCCTTAGGAGGTTTGCCCCATAATCTTCTTAAAGTTAAAAGTTTTTTAATATTCAACCAAATGGGACATTACAAGATTGTCCTTTACAATACATCCTTCTTTTCTGGAGGTTGGGTTTTTTGTTCTGTTGTTAGTTTGCTATTTTGTAGACAACACTTATGGCTCCACAGAACCAGGCAGTTTGCTCCAAAAAAATTAATGAGATATCTGTTGGCCTGATCATTGTACAACACTTTCTGTTTATTTTTCGCCCTCTCTTCCACCAACTGCAATGTAGTGTTCACTGTAAAGATCTCATAAAATGGCCCTAATATTTACCTAGATCTACTGGAATATTTTATTTCATATGCTTTATTGCGGGTTCATCTGTGGCAAAGCCACTCTCCTTCTCTCCTGTATTCTCTGTATTTTGTCCTTCTTTTGTATTTCAAATTGATTTTATAGCAGGAATCCTCAGGCTTAGTATCTTGTTTTTCTTTCTTTTTTTATTGCAGGATATCATTCAAACTGTAGTCTCAAGTTCTCAAGGTCATTCATTGCTTCCTCTGCGTGTATCTTGATCTTTGCTATTGATAATGCCTCTCAAATTTTCTTCAGTGACAATATTCATTAGCATAGTCCTACTTTTTGTGGCAAAGATCATCAACAAAAATACTCATTAAGTGGCAAGATCATTTCTACACTGGTACTCTTTGTTCAGTAACTCCAGCTTTGAAGCACCGTTGTTGCAAAACCTTCTTTACTTATTTTTGCATCCTCTTTCATTCCCTTAATTCATGCTCATTAGGCATTTTTCATGTGGCATCTCTCAAGGATTTTGCTGCAGCCTAGGTTATGTTCAGCATATTACACATTTTTTTCCCCCCAGATCAGTTACTTTATCAAAGATACACAATATGAAATTACAAAATGCAAAACTTTATAGTAAGAATGGACATGTGCCTTGGAAAATATTGTAAGTGCAACACAACTGGGTTTTTTTCATGACACTGAATTATTAGGTTTTATATTCTCTGAAAATAGCTTTGGTGCCCAGTATTATATTCACTAGGTTGTTACAGCTCCCACAAAACTGGAAATCTTTGTTTTTGCACTTGTTAAGAGGAAACTAACCTGATTTCACTAAGCACAGCTGTCTGTAGCGGTGCAGGTGACTGCAGCTACTTTTTGTCTCGAGGAGAACTCAGACAACCACCTGTGGTGGTCAGCAACCCAAGTTTAGCAGTAACTTTAGTCATGGTGAAAACCTATAGTCCCTTGTTTTGTCTTTTGCATATTTTCCCCTGATTGGTTAATATTTTGTCCTCTAGTTTTATGTATGAAGTTATGTATATTCATTTTTCTTCTTTAATATGTATTAATTCTAGAAACTTCTTTGTTCCTTGACCCCCCATTGGATCCTTCCCTGAGTCCGTCCTATGTGTTGTTCCCTCTGCTGTCCCTCACTATCAACCCCACCTGCTTGTCTCTATCCCATTGGCTGAGATCCCTTTGCCCACCTATTCTGTACCCAGTATAAGATTCCTGGACCCACCCACCAAATGGTCTCTTTAACCTTGTCAGTTCACTGGAATAAGCCTGTGTGGAACATATGGAGAGTTCTCTCTCTTTACTTCTTTGTCTTCACCTGTGTGCCTGCTTAACAGCGACTGGAAGATACAGCCCCTTTTGGGTGAGGAGCTCTACCCCTTTTTCATTGTGTGCTGGGCACTGAGTGCCGCCTTCCAGAGGGGTTTCAGCATTGACCTCTGGGCTTCTTCATGTCAGCATGCGAGGGGTAAAACCCTCTTCTGCCAGCTCCCAGTGGCTGAAAACCCCTCCAGGTGTTGGAACACTCAGACATGAGGGGAAGTACTTCTCACTACCAATAAGCTCTGAGAAGTATTTTTAAGCAAAGCTTTAATTACATTTGTCATTTCTGAGTTTCTAGCCCTAAAGAGTTTAGTTTTAATCTTGCAGCATGAACACAATGCAGTTATCACGCTGAGATTTTTACCTTTTAGAAAAGCAAGTGGCAGAAAATTTAGGTTTAAAAAGCATACTATGTGTAAGTAAATGAACTAGGAATATGCTGATATTGAAGATACCGTATTTTTCAGAAGTCTAAATTAACTTTGTATTTTATCAGAGAAAAACAAAGAAATGTTCTTTTTGTTAGGTTGAAACACTTGGTCTATAAATTACAATTAGGTTAGTAAGCTTCCTGAAAATGAAGTTGTAGTAATGAGAGCACAGAGCTAAGTGTGCTGTTGCACTTAGTATAAATGAACATTTTGTTCCTGCAAGCATCAGATGCCCTGTGTTAAACAAGCTTGAGCTAGGAAATGTGTGGAGAATATAAACACATCCCCCAGTGTGCTGTGCTGGACCTGTGACTGCATGAAATAATTTTTAAGTAACTGGCCCTAGATAATTTGTGGTGGATTTGTCCCATACCTATTGTAGACGTGGGAGGTGTTAGCAGATGACACATTCAATGAGAAGAGAGGTAATGCCAATGGTGTTGGCAGTAAAAGGAGCACAGTGTCAAACCCTGGAAACAGGCTCGTTTGAGCACATAATGGGCACCCAGATGACGATCTGTAAACAGGTAATCCTGCTTGTCCTGAAAAACTGTCAGGTACAAAGGCATGACGGATGGGAGGGCACATCAAAACAATAAGCCTGTAATGGAGCTGAAAAATTACAACTGTTCCAGTGAGTAGATGATATTCTTGTTGGAGGTGATTTGAAAGAATGTGAACATTTAATGTCCAAACCATCTTGAGCACTTTAACTTTTCAGTTTGTGCATATCAACAGGGGGCTGGGCTTGCTTCCACATGGTACCTGAAGATGATGCAAGTAGATGCTTGGTGTCCAAGTGGTGGTCCTGTGGCTGGCGCAGGAGGGAGGAATGGATTTATCATGTTGTAGGCACTGGGCATAAACTCTGCTTTACATTCTTTGTCATGAAAATTGGCATTGATGCTGCTTCTGCAGCAAATCTTGCCACAAATCAGCAGTGTCTGCTGTGGAGAACGGCAGAGCCCCTGCTTTTTCTTTCAAATACACTTTGTATCTTATCTGTGCTGGACAAAATTTTCCTTTTCCTTTTCTTTTCCAAATTGTCATTCTGCCTAGCTGAATGAATGGAGTTTTGTTTTTAAACAAAAGTTTAAACAAGAGTTTTAGGCAATTTATATTCTTCTTGCACATACACAGTTTTAATCACATAAATAATTCACAACTCTCTGTCCGGACCAACATGTAAGCCTTCTTTATATACACCATTTTAAGCCTACCTAGTAGGGGAGTATGTCTATTCTCAACTGCTGTTGGATGTGTGTGTGGCCAGCATGAACCTGTTGTAAAGATAGTGTGTACAATCCTTGATGTGTGATAGTTCAGGTATGAGAAGTCTGCCACACAGCAGGAAAGACCTCTGTGCCCGTGTGCCACTTTGATAGTTGGACTGTACTCAGAAAAGTGTACCTGTGTCCCTTGTGAAGCAGTACTGAAGGGAAAAGAATTGCAGGAAGGCTGAACATTCTTCAAGAAAGAAATTCTAAAGGCTCAGGAGCAGGCCATTCCCACTGCCAAAATATGTGCTGGCAGAGAAGAAGATCAGCCTGGCTGAATGGAGAACTTTGGCTAGAAGTCAGTAAAAAAAAGGAAAGTTTATCACCTTTGGAAGAAGGGGCAGACAACTCAGGAGACAATGATATTGTGAGATTATGAAGGGAAATAATTAGAAGAAAGCCCAGCTAGAATTTAATCTGTCTACTGCTGAAAGTTACAATAATAAATACTTCCATAAATACAGTAGCAACTAAAAGATAGCTAAAAAGAATCTCCATCCTTTATAGAATGGGGGCGGGGGGGGGGGGGGATACAGTAACAAAGGATGAGGAAAAGGATAAGGTACTTAATGTCTTCTTTGCCTCAGTCTTTAATAATCAGACCACTTGTTTTCCAAGTACCCAGCAATCTGAGATGGAATGCAGGGATGGGAAGCAGAATGAAACTCCCCATAATCCAAAGGGAAATGGTCACACCACATAGACACACACAGGTCCGTGGAACCAGATGGGATCCGCCCAAGGCTACTGAGTGAGCTGGTGGAAGATCTTGCCAAGACACTCTCTATTATTTATCAACAGCCACCACTCACTGGTGTGGTCCCACTTGGCTGAAGGTTGGAAATATGACACCCATCTACAAGAAGGGCTGGAAGGAGGATCTGGGGAACTACAGGCCTGTCAGACTGACCTTGGTACTGGGTAGAGTCGTGGAGCAGAAAGTCTTGAGCACCATCATGCAGCAGGTGCAGGACAGCCAGGGGATGAGGTCCAGACATCATGGGGCTGGATGGCCTTCCCCAGGGAGAGGTGGTGAGTGGTGCCATGTCCAGCTGATGGCCAGTCACAAGTGGGGTATGGTTCACAAGTGGTTCTTCAGGGCTCAGTATTTCAGCCAGTTCTGTTTAATACCTTTATCAGTGATCTGGATGAGGGAACCAAGTGCACCCTCATTTTGCAGACACCACCAAGTTGGGCAGGAATGGCAATCTGCTGAAGGGTAGGAAGGCCCTACAGAAGGATCTGTGCAGGCTTTAGGTCTCAGGGTACCTCTCTGTTTTAATTTTGTGGATTTTTACAAGTCCATTCTCTAGCTCTTGGCTCACAAACAGAAAGACTCAGCACCCTCCCTGCCTACCCTCATTACTATTGAAGAAGTCTCTTCCAGACACTGGTTCAAGGCACTGATTCACATTCTTCCCAGGTGGGCTTAGTATTTTGGCCCTTTCAATTTCCTTGCAAATGAGTTTTGCACTTCCATGAGAAGCTGCTTCTTGTTCAAACCTGCAGTGCCCTTGTGTAGTTGACTTCTGGGCTGGGACCTTAAAAGTTAGCTTGCCATGGACAATTAAAGCAAAGTCAATATCCTCTCAGAAAGTCTCTAGGAAAGCTTCACTGTGAAATGTACCTTTTGCCTTTAGCTCAGTCATTTAACAAGCTATTAGTAGTTTAGTCAAGCAGAGGAAACAACTGAACTGTTTAAACAACATTAGCAGTTTCACTGCAAAGGGATGAAGTTCAGGAGACAAAGATTGAACCTGTCTCCTTAAGAATAAGTCAGTTCTGGAAGGCAGGAAAAAGGAGGAGAGAGTTTAAGCAGTAGTAGTGAACCTCTGAACTGCTTTTAAGTGGTAGTGGAAGTATAAAGTCCAGCATGCTTCCTTTATTTTCTTCTACAAAATCCTGTTGCAGATGTGGAATGTGAAAAAAAAAGCACAAGAGACCCTTAACTATGTAGGCTAATAAACATCTTCAACTTGTGTGCTGAATGCTGGAAAGAAATGCCTAGTAGATTTAATCTCGGTATCAATACGATATTAAATAAGTACTTTTTATTCCTTTTTGATATACAATTACAACAACCCTTTGGAATCTTTGTGGCAATTTTTCATGTTTTATTCATTAATTTTTTCAAATTAAACTTTTTTTATTGTTTGATTTTCCTGACATCTTGATTGAGTGACAGGTACTTTCTGAATGGGGAATCTCAACGTTAGGTTATTGGAAGCTTCTTGACTCACTCTCCAACCCAATACGATTCTCCTAGAAAGGTGAAGGTAACAAGAAACACGCAGCTGCACAGAGTAGTTTAGGAGCTGGTAACACTGAAGTAACTCAGCATATGTGCTTTCCAGGGCCACCACCAGCTAAAAAGTATTCTTGGCATGAGCTATGACAGTGGGAGCAATGCCAGAGTCCTGAGGGTAAGGGAAGGGTTTGTAGAGGTTTGTACTCAGCACTCTCTCTCTCTGTAAAGGTGTCACTTATTCCTCAAAGACCTGCTAGAGCTTTAGCTCAGGGATGGAAGCTTGCACTATGAACCAGAGGTAACTCCTGCTTCTGATGGTCTACAAAAGTTAATTTTGCAACTGACAGCAAAGTGCTGAGTTAGGTCCCCATTCAGTCTGTCTCACCTTTCTCTGCTCAGATTCATGTTAGTGACAAGCAGCTTTGTTCAGGAAGGGAATTAAAAGAAACCGTAGATTGAAGTGATCCTAAATTATTGAGAGAGGTTTTATTCTCTCCTGATTTCACACGAACTCGTATTCTACCCATCTGTGCAATGCAATCTTTTGTCTTCTAGCCAGCACCACTGAACAGCAGATAAGTGTTTTGGATTGCTGCCTTAAAATCTGCCAGTCAGATGAGGCCAATCTAGTTCTCTTGTACTTACCTATAAGACATATAGGTAATTTTTGTGTCCTGCTTATGTGTGACACTTTTAAACTGCTTGCACATTCAGATACATATTTACATATGTTAACCTGGAGATTTCACTAGTTTCTATAATTTAAAAATTTAAGTCTTTGACAATGCATTCTTCTTTGGCACCAGGCTAATGATGGAAAATTAAGACGGAGAACTAAAATTCATCTGGGCTCTTGAGATCTTATTTGGTCCATAAAAGAGCTTTATAGTTTTTTCTGACAGTAAAATTTCGATTTAAAGGTGTCATATTTCCTGTTGCAACTTTTCTAGTAGTTTGAAATTTGGATAAAAGCATGTTGCATTAAATCTGGATAAACCCACATTGTATCCTACTCTTTGTCTATATGCTTTTCAGACTTGCAAAGGGTCATTGAGATCAGAATCTGGGGAACAGTACATGAAAGAAATACCAGGGTATGTAATTTACAGATTATTTTTATTTCCTACTTTCAGAAGTTTGACCAAAAGGAGCCATAGTTTATTGGATCATCTTCTGAAAACTTCCATGTTTGTTTTGCATTCCTAAGCTCCTAACATCCTGAAATGTCATTTTGATGGACTGTGTTTTCAGCTCAACATGAAAAGACAGACCACCAATGGTCCCTTTGTTCTCTCAATTAATCATTTGTTCAAATTATTAAACAGTCTGACAGTTTAAAAGTGTGTCTATTGGCTACTTTAATTTGTAAAGTTTCCTTCCTGGTCACTGTTTTTGTCATGATTTTTTTTTTTGCTAAAGCTTTGATTAGTGTCCAGCATTTTCTTCTAATGAAGATAGTACTGCACTGTAAAAACCTTACAGCTGAAGAGATTGAAATCATCTATGGTCTCAGAGTAAGAACTCAGGAGCTACTGATGGCTATTTCCTGATCTTGTTGTTTTATATTTTTTCCAAAAGTCAGATGTGAGAATAGTATGCAGAATTCTCCTATAATTTTCATTATTTTTATATCTGTAGGTAAATTAATCTCCAAAATATGTCTTACTTCTTTGCTCAAAAAATCAGAAAAACAGTAAAATTTTCTTACTTATAAATGTCTTCCGAGATAAGAAGAAATACCTCCTAAAATACTGAGATATTTTCCAGATTAAAGGTTTTCAAGTGATAAATTCTTCCTTCTTAATGTACAGACTTTCTATATATAGAGCTCTAAGCCTGGCTGTTTTAAAGAGGTTATTTTAATCAGCCTAGCTCAATATGTTTTGGTCTCTTTTCTTTATAATTTACTATGTTTTCAAAGGTCTTTTTTCAATCCACAAATTTTATTAACAGTTATTTGATGTTGACTTCTGCATTTTGATAAAGGATTTTAACAATTCCCTAACTCTGTTGCAATATGGCTGCAGATACGTGATCTGTAGATGACAACCTCCCAGGTTTTGGGAACTGTCAGTTTGCTGTTGCTGCCTTTAATTTGTGGTGCATTTATATTGCTAATGTGACATTCTTAATCCTAAAATAATAATTGTAAAAAATCAAATGGTTATAAAGCTCTGAGAAAATTGTACGCACTTAGCTATTATCAAACAACCAGTACTAGCAGGAAGGAATTAATATCTATAGTTGTCACGTTGAAACAATGCATTTCATGTAATTGTCTTCGGACTCTAAGTTGAGACAAAGTTCTTCCTTCTCTGAACACTGAATAAAAAAATATCGTTTCAACCAGTGTGCTGTGCATCTGTACATGGAGAACACAATTCTTTTGCCGCCCTATACACAAGGCTGGTGCATAATTTCTCATCTGCCCCAATAACTATATAGACAGTGTATTTTCAATACATACTGTGTGACCTTGAAGCTCTCTACCTAAATAAGAAGACTTCAATTGTAGGTATAATTAATCAGTTGGAGCCCAGTGCAGCCATTCTAGTTTTCTAAGATCAGTTTTGACACTGAGTTAATATATTTTGCCTAGAGAATCACATCTTTGTTCAAGAGTGAAATAGCTTTTACATCTACCTATCTATCTAATATATAATAATGAAGAACCGTTCAACATTAAAAGTAGCTTAGGAGCCTCAGAAGAAAGACACAAAATTTAAGCACAAAATATTATCTAAGACAAACTCCTGCAAGAAATGACATCCATCACCAGTTTCTGAACTAGAGCCTAAACCATACCCACTGAAGTACATCAATTGCAGAGTGCATATCTAAAAACAAATTTCATAACGTATAACTGCCAAAATCAGGAAGAAGGTCCATGTATGGAAATCTGCCTCTTTAGAGACATGAGAAATGGAACGTGTCAAACTCAATACATGTTAATTTTATTGCCTATAGAGATAGCTGAAATCTTTTAGATGTTGTGGTGATGAGTAGCATGAAAATAAAGTAGCTAAACTGATATCCTTTTCTTATTGCAGAATTAGGGTTTTTTTTTAGTTTGTTGAATTCCATATTTCAAAATGTTTCATAAAGTTAAGAGAAATATTCTTATACACAAGCTAAATATGAAGAAAAATGGCTTTTAAATTTGTTGGGTTTTTTTTTCCTTTTCTCCTTTTCCTTTTTAGTGTGGTGTTTTTCACTTGATTTTTGGGAAAACAGCTGTAGTTTGGACAGTTCTTCTGTTCAACATGAAAAAAAGCATTTTCATGGTATATTCAAAATCTGTCAAGTTTATTCCAAATGAATAATAAAGAATTGAAAAATATATGAGCTGAATTGGAAAGCAAAATGTGAAGTTCATTCTGCTAGTCTTACACACAATGATATTGAAGAAAACTCAGTTACAGATACTGATGAGATAGGCCTGCCAAACCTTTCTTCATTTCTATATTTTTGTTCTACAGTTGCTACATGCAAATGTTATCTGATAAACAACAGCAAGTTAAAAAGTGCAAAGGGAATTGGACAGAGTTAAGAAGGGACAAGAGAAATAAAGTTGATAATGAAAAAGCTTAAAATTTCTGTGTAAGGGGTTGACCTTGGCTGGACACCAGTTGCCCATGGAGTCACTTGTCTCCTCAGAGGGAGAAGAGAGGGAGAAAATAAGATGGAAAAAACCTCATGGGAGACAATAAGGCAGTTTAATAAAGGAAAAGAAAAGGCTGCAGATGTGAAAGCAAAGGAAAAGAAAGATTTTATTCTCTACTTCTCATCATCAGGCAATGTCTTGTCACTTCCCAAGAAACAGGGTTTCAGCATGCGTTGTGGTTGCTCTGGAAGACAAATATCATCATTAAAAATGCCCTGCCCACACCCCTGTGGCCCCTACCTGCCTCCTCCTTTCTCCTTATTGCTGGGCAGATGGCTTCTGGTATGGAATATCCCCTTTGGTCAGTCACAGTCAGCTATCCTGGTTTTGTCTGTTCTCAAGACCTTGCCCATGCCCAGCCTGCTAGTGAGAGGGGGTGTTGGTGGGAGAGCACAGATGCTGTGCTGGAGCCTGTTTGCCCTGACCCTGCGATCTCCAGGATTTTCAAAGAAGCTGAACAATGCAGTAGTGGTACTGTGCAGAGTGGGATCCAAATGAGGTGAATTTTGTAGGGAGAGAGGTTATCTTTTACTGCAGCCACTGAAAGCATCAGTGATACAGTTTCTAAAGTGAAGGGCTCAAACTATTTATAAAACAGATTTGTTGAGATTTTTGCTCATTTTCTGGTCACTTTATCTGATTTTTATCAACATTTGTTTTTTTGAAACATGTCTATCAAATGTCTGTGATAAGGAACCTTTACCACACTCAAGTGCTTATTCAATTACTTTCTAAATGATTGGTAACACTGTCCAGGATGGTCTATGAGATCTTTCTGTGAATCAAGAACTCAAATATATTTTATATGAAATAATAATGGAATAAAATTTTAAAATTATCTGTCAAGCATGAATCAGAAGATGCCTTCAGCTTTGTGCTTTATCTACTAACTGTGGCTGTCAAAATACAACCAAGTTTGGGAGCTTTTCATGGCAGGTAGTATATATTTTCTGTTTGCCAAGAATCTTGGAGACTTTCAGAATGTCGGAGAGTAGGTGCAGCTACATTCCTTAATGGTTCTTAATCTTAGAATAATTTCCAATAAACGACAAATATCATTGCAAATATCAGTTACAAATTACCTTTTCTTCCAGTCAAACTTACTCAGTCAAGAGTATCTTCTCATCTCGTTGATATTAGTGCCTTCCTACTACTACTTTAACCTTGCTACAAATTGATAAACATCCACCCCCAATCCTTTTAAAATCTGGTTATCCAAGAAAAGCTTTTTTCTGTAACTTTTTACCATTTAATTTAGCTCTCTGACATGTAAAAGTATTAAAACTGAGCCTTGACAATATGACAGTTCAGTTCACTTTGTAAGTGGTCTCAGACCAGGCAGGTAAATGTATATGCTTTTATCTAAAAACAGATTTTAGTCTCAGCAATTTTTTTAAAAAATCCTCCAAATTTTTTACTATTTTCTTTAGATGAAATTCAATGAAGCAAACAAATATTTTTGCTCAGGAGAAAAAATTTTAGATGGAATTCATTTTTTTCCTGCTTTAAGTAATGGGGGATGATTCCGGACTTCTGAAAAGGTCCCAGAGATTGTTGGCAAGCTGGAAATGTTATTCAAAAAACAAGTGGCAAAACACATTTTTATCAAGGCACCATTGTCCTTATAAAATGACACTTTTATTCCTCTCAGTGATGGCATACTGTTTATAGATTGAGTAAGAAATGAAAAGAGGAAAAAATATCTCCTGAAGCACTTTATTTTCTCAGAAAAGGTTAAATGGGACTTATGCTTTTTTGTTTGTGTTGCTTTTTTTTTCTCTTCTAAGATCAAGGCAGTGAGACTCATATAAGAGAGAGATTTCTGAATAACTGTGAGGAGGTTTCCATTTTAAGTAAGGGATAAGATGACAAGGATCATTGATGCCACTTCTGGTTTTGCTGTTTCCCTTGGAGATGAATTTTGGCTTCAAAGCTGAATGTAGAGGACAGTGAGCAGTTTTATTGTCTTGGGATGGGAGCAAAAGCCAGACTATTAATTTGTGGTCTGCACCAGGCTGTTCTTAAGTATTCTTCCCCTGCTGACATGTGCTTTTCCTTTTTTTCTGCAAGTACTCATATATGCATTCTGGCTGATTGGCTAAAATATAACCAAAATTTGAGTGTCTAATCAGCTCTATTCAGACAGATCCTGCTACCTTTGTATTGCTTGTTTCATTCTATCTTCTTTGTATGTGCCTTGTTTCTTAATATCCTTTACCATATACATGCTGAGTAGCACTCGGGCTTGATTTACATGTACAATGCATTTTTGCACAGAGGAGCAATCACAGCAAGTTTATACACAACCCATCATTAATCTGTTCAGCAGTGCATTCCCATGTTAGTGTGGAGACACATTGACTTTCCAGAATCACACAGGGCAAAATTCACTGCTGTTACAAGGGCTTAGCACAAGTTTTCTTCTCAGTGATATGTGACTAATATTATCCACTTAACATCAGGATGCTGCAGTTCTGAAGCTCAACTCATTAGCACTTGTAAAATATATCAAAAACTTGAAATGAAATACATTATCTGCAGAAAAAAATGATACATACATATAAAAAAATGTGCCACCAAGTGAATTATCCTTTTTCATTAGAAATGGTGCTTCTGTTTCTGTATGTCTGCCGTCCTCACATTTTCTGAATGTTTTCTGATCTACAACATCTCACATTCATTTTCTTGTCTAATTTTCCAGAGTGAAGCTCAGAATGTTTTCCTCAAGTCCTCAAATAAAACTAAACTGAAGTGGGAAGCTGCTGTAGTTTTTAGCTCTCAGCATCTATTAGGAGAAGCACTAATTTTGTTTGGTATGTGTTCTGTCATTCTCCTCCTTAAAAAAAGATGTAACAAAGCATCTTTCCCCATCATATTTTTCTGCAAGCTTTGAGTCAAACTGAAAAACCTTTATCCTGATTAAAATCTTCTGAATTCTTTTGTCTACTGGAAATAGTGGAACTCCCTGTGTGACAGTGCTGCTTATTATTCCTTATACATTAATATTGCATAGTCTACATTCTTACTTTGCTTTGCTATTTTATATGCTTGTGTACATTTCAACTAATGCCAAGGTGTTAGAAAGCTGTGAGGCATATAAATTCCCTGAAATATCCTAAACTTCTCCATACGTGACGGCTTTTCTTAGACAAAAGGGTATGATAATCTTGTGAACCTTGGGGAGTAGTATGTTTTTCTAAAGGATACATAACAGAGAGGAAACTATATTTTCATGAAGATCCTGAATATGAGGAAGAACTTTTTTATTGTGCAGGGGACCACACACTGAAACAGGTTGCCCAGAGAGGTTGCGGAATCTCCCTCTGGAGATATTCAAGTACCATCTGAATCCAAAGCTGTGTAATGTGTTCAAGGATGACCTTGTTTGAGCAGGGAGATTGCACCAAGTAACCCACTATGGTCCCTTCCAACCTTACCCATTCTGTGATTCCATGATTCTGTGAATCTGTGATCATACTTTCTTGATAGTAGAGAGTACTCTTGCCCTGAGATTTACAATTCAATTTGCACAAACAGTAGTTAATTATTTTAAATAGTATTATCTATTTCAGAATGTTTAAATACACCTTTATATTCGTTGTAATTTTTCACAAGACTTGATTGTTTCAATTTAGATGTCCATTTGTTGAAGTGGTTGCCACAGTCTTGATCCATCATGAGTGGTGGAAGCCCATGAAATAGAAAGTTCAGTGGGTTAATACACGCTCAGCCTAGGTGGGAATGCTCAGGTACCTCTCTGGGAATGGGGAGTTTTACACTGTCTGTTGCACCTTGTAAGACATGACAGCTACCTCTCTTGTCAGCAAAGTTGAGCCATTTATGCCCCATTGGAAGGAATGAATACCTTCAGGCCTGCGTGTGAATGTGTGAATATCCCAGTATCTCCCCCAAGGGCAGTTTTCACACCTGAGCCCGTTGTGTAAGGGAGGACTTTGGCATGATAAAAAGCATTATCCCACCTCGCAGGATCTGCTTACTACTTTTGTAAATGCCGAATTAGCCATTAATATTCTAGTATCTCACAGCGAGAGAAGAAGAACTAGCCATAACACATTCTATGAACTCTAAGAGATTAACAAAATGAGTATTTGAAGATGGAATTTCAGACTTAAAAGACTTCTGAAGTTACCTACCTGAATAACCTACGTTATTATCCTTCTCAGGCCACAGAATTCTTATGCAGCATTTTGTCAAGTCTTAGCCTTTCTCTAATGCTTATCTTTCACTAAAAATTAAGAAGAAAGATAAAATGGCAAAATCAGATTAAAATAATTTTGGTTGCTCAAATCCTAGTAAGTAGTCAGGCATTTCAGAACAGATATATTACTGAATGAAAATGTGTCTGTATTTTTTTAGCTATATCATTATATATTTCTTAAAATAAATTGTATTTATATGTCAGAATTTGCCACCATTTCTCTATTGCAATTTATCCTTTAATACCATAAATTAGGTCAGAATGTTCGAAACAGAGAACCTGACTTTATCTAATGTAGGGATTCAGTCACAAGCTGATATAAACAATTTCAGTGCTTTGAGAAAAGCCACTGAAAATCTCTGACTTTTCCGTCTTCATCTTCATTAAGAACTTTGAAATTGCAAGTCTGCAATTCTTATTAACAGTCACTTCACCTAACTGCTGCCATGCAGAATTTAAGTCTATGAACTTCAGCAATGATTCTAAATTAGTTTTCTAGATTTTTTCTTTTTTAATAAATGAAAAGATAAATGAACCTTCTTGAATGTGTCAGGTGCCTCTCGGAAATATCCATTTCTCTCAGTTCATTTGTATCAAGGAGATGCTCTGTACAAGCAGCTGATTTAGGTAACCAGGATGTTTTCCTTTACATATCACAGCCTCATCTGGGTTGCAAGGTCTGTGACAGCTCATGGTTTAAGCCATAAACTCTCATACACAAATGTAATTTCAGATGCAGAGTTTAAATACAGTATTTTTGATTTTTAATCTTGACAATATTTCTCAGGCTGAATAGTACCATGAAGAAAAAATTCATAAAAAAATAATATTTATTAGATTTATGTAATATTTGAGTTAATGTTCCCTTTCACCATATAATTAAGGACTGCTATAAGGGACATAAGTTCAAGAAAAAAATGGTCACCTCACAGGAAAAATAAAAAAAACACCTATAAAAAGTTTATAATGAAATATGTTGTCCGTCTTATGGAATCAAGAGTTAATAAAGGAGGGAATGTTGGATAACCATGTTCAATGACTTTTCCTATTATTGACTGGGGGGGAGACCTCATGGCCATTTTCAACATCCTCATGAAGGGAAGTGGAACTGCAGACACTTGATGACTCAGTGAGAGGACTTGAAGAAAAAGCAAGAAGTTGTGTCAGGGGAGGTTTAGGTTGGATATGAAAAGTTTTTCACCCAGAGGGTGGTTGAGCACTGGAACAGGCTCCTCAGGGAAATGGTCATAGCACCAAGCCTGAGAGAGTTTGGACAATGCTTACATGGTGTGACTCTTGGAGTGGTCCTGTGTAGGGCCAGGAGCTGGACTTGATGGTCTTGATGGGTCCCTTCCAACTCAGCATATCCTATAATTCTAAGTTTCTATGACTTGGTGTTTTTTTGTGTTTTTTTGTCAAACTTGCGATATATTCTCAGAAATAACTCCTGACTGATTTGTTGGTGTGATTTTCCAACTCAATGGGCATTCAAATATGTTATTTAAAAATTAACCTCGAAAAGCAGAGCTTTTATTTTCTTTCAAAAAGAAACTGAAATGCATAATTTCATTCTGATTCCAGTGTTTCATTGGGGGTTAAATTATTTTAGCTTCTGGTGTGTACCTTCAGGACTGTCTCTTGTATTCCCTGGGTGCCACCCATTTGCTCTGAGTAGCAAGTCTTGGAAATTGCATGCGATCTCAAAATGGAGTATAAGCTCACCAATAAATCTGGCCACCAGGAGAGAAAATAAAATCACTCTCCTCCATATTCCATACCATATAAGGTCATGGTCAGCATAGAAACCTGGAGGAAGAAGGAGGTATGTGGGAGGGGTCATTCAGAGTGATGACATTTGTCACCATTATATGTGATGGAGTCCTGCTCTCCTGGGGATGGCTGAATACCTGCTCACCCATGGGAAGTGATGAATGAACTCCTTGTTTTGATTTACTTGGAAGAGCAACTTTGGATTTAGTTCTTAAACTGTCTTTATCTCAATCTATGAGTTTTCTCCCATTTACCCTTCCAATTCTCTCCCTCATCTCACTGTATTTTCATCGTCATGCCACTGGTTGTGTGGGGTTTAGCTGCTGGCTTGGATTAAACCATGACAGTACCCTAGAGCTTCTCCAAGAATACTAGACACAACTGGGCAACCGTATCTTCTTGAAAGTGAGCCAGGTCACTCCACGTCATTGTTTGATCATATTAATTGTAGAAGAGCTAAGATATTTGGTGTACATGTTGGAGGTACGTATGTACATTTATACGTAGGTATCCCTATCTAGAACTGATAGCCAACTAAACTTTCCAAAAAATAAGGGATCCTATAAATGATGGATTGCGACAATGGCCCTAACTCACCTAATATCTGTTACAACTGTTCTGATAGTCCTCCTCTTTGTACTTCATCTCATCTAAGGCGGTTAAACATTCTCAAACTACATAATAGCAAAAAGGTCTTCCGAGGACATTGGCAGACAGTGGATGGAACCGCAAAAGAAATTATTTCACCACTACTAAAACAATGTCCAACTGAGCATGCCCAAAAGACAGTTGTACTTAAAAATTTGTTGTTTCTTCACAAAACCTGAACTACTTTTTAATCTTCAATGAAATGTTTTTACTTTGTTAGGCAAACTTCTTCCCATTTTAATATTTTTTTAAATTCACACTCTATCCTGCAGTTCAGCCTTTGAAATCATCTGCTGCAAGATGACAACACAATTTTTCCTGTAGTTTGTCACAAAGGATTTATTGATGCTTTCTATTCTAATTGTATTCATATTGGCTTAATTGGCATCCATTTTACTCAGAATGTCACTGATCGCTACCAATGTTCCCTACCTCAAGGGAAAAAAAGTGACTGATTTTAATTGAAAAAGAAAAACCTAATATGTCTACAGAAGAGTAATTAAGTGCAGATTTTGTTTTGTTTCAGAGTCTGGTTCTTTAAATATACAGTTGGAAAATTATCCAAAGAGCATTACTAGGTTATATTATAATGAAAATTTAATTATCCATTCTAAACACAAACACATCTATCACTAAATGGAGGGAAAAATACATAAAGGTAATGTGTGAATCTTTGGCTCTAAGAAATCAATAACAGTTTTACTCCTGACCTCATTAGGGACAAGATTTTCAATGCAGCATTTGTTAACAGTAGCAAAGGGACAGCATGGAAGGAAAAAAGACTCTCCTGGTACCCTAAGAATAGCTACCAGTGGAGCAGCCATGTATCAGCTTCCTGATACTAAGATAGATATTTACCTTCCCTTTTCAATAACACCCCAGCCTCAATAATTTTGAACCTACATAGTTTTTAAAGCAAGCTGGCAGCTTGGTTTGTGCTGGGTGAGAAAAATTCTCCTGGCCAAGGATCTGAAATTAGGGTTTCCGTTCATATGCAAAGGGAAGCAACTACATAAAAATTACATGAAAATAGAAGAGAAAGTGTAAATCTTATTTCCCAATTCTTTTTAAGCTTCTTGAACTTTCCAACCAGCTGTAGATGGCAGGTGTTTTGGGTCATGCTTCATTTCATGCTAGCGAGTATGAGAAAATGGTTTATTTTCAGCAGTGCTAAGTGGCTGTAGAGCCAATTACTTCAATAGGCTCTCAGCAACCCTGTGAATCAGGCCAATTTTTTAGGCTCTGTATTATCAGCTTCATGTCTTGTCCAGTTCTCTAAAACTCTTCAGTTCAGAATATAGTGTCCAAGAAAGGATAATAAGACACAAAATCTCCTCAAATAGTCTGTACAGTAATAAACTATAAAGAAGGCATCCAGTATATTAAGAAAATAGATATGCTTCATAGTGTTGCTTAAGTGATTGTTCCCCCACATACAGCTCATTTAGGCACTTCTAATCTTTATTAGACATCTTTTCTATGCTTATAGCAATAAAAAAGCCATTTCAGCTAGATGTAGTTTTGAAAGGATTTTGCTGATACATTGTTTTTTAAGCTTGAAACTGATGGCTTCAGATTTTTGCTTTTAAATGTGGATCTTGGAACAGAATAAGTAAAACATGTGTCACAATAAGGAAATACAAAAGGAAGAGTCAAATGTAAATAAATCCATACAAGAGTTTTGAACTGTGCAATCTAGACAGTCTAAAGGACTTGTTTCAAACCACCTGCATTTTCCAGAATAGGGACAGCCTATACTTAACTGGCATTAAGTCGAAATGTCTCTTCCCTGGAGCTTTAGTCTTTGGTTCTAACACACTTAATTGAAAGTGATCTAATGTCAGATGTCTGAGTGTTTGTTGTCAGTAAAACAAATAATACACTGTACCACAGGGAATGAGGTGAGTCTGGAGACAAAGGTGAAAGTGTTCCAATGTCATCATCAACTGGTACATGGAATAAAATATTTATTGTCCACTGCTATGGGTAGCTAAATATGTCCCATATGTAAATTAACTAGATGCAAATATTCCTTATTAAATGAAAGATGTTATTTTCATAGAATGTTTTTTTGTATGGATGTTTTGGTTTTTAATGCAGTTATTTTTCCAAATGTATTTATGCCTTGAAAAATGTAAATAAACAGAGACATAGGCACAGACTTTGTATGGCAGAGGAGCGGCAATGATCACACATAGAAAGTTACAAACACAAAACTTTGTTGGGAAATAAGTAAGGAAGTTTGAGACCAAACTGGAAATGCATTTTCTTGACAATTATTTGACACAATTTAAATTACTTTAGAATGCCTTATAATGTAAAATGAAGTGGTTTAGATTATTTCTGAGGGTTATCAGCCTTTCACCTGTCATCTTTTTATGTCTGACTTCCCTCAGCCATATTATCTTATACTTTACTCTCTAAATTCTTGGGAAGCAAAAAGTCAAATAATCTACCTCTTGCTTATTAATCGTGTTGATAGGATTTCAGTGTCAAGATTCAAGACCTATTATTATTTTGTCCTAAATGACTTTTTGTTAGACTCTTTTTCTTTCTGAGAAAGAAATTACGGCATTATGAATTTGTCTTCTAATCTTTCAGTCCTTAAAAACCCTATGTTTGGATATTTGGATACATATTTAAGCACATAACTTGTTCATCTGTGTAAATAAGAAATATTTGAAGACTATGCTTAAATATATCACAACTATATTAAAGTAGAAAGTTAAGATTGTCATCTACTGAGGTATCTATAGAATGTTTTAGCTCTTTGTTTTCCTTATGCCTTTCTATCTAACAAGTCTCAAAACCAAAGTTTGAATTTGTAAATAGAGTCAAAAAATTATCAACTTGAAGAATAAAAAGCAAAAATAAGGAACTGAAATGCTTTGAGATTTATAACTTTAATGTATTTCTTTCTTGTTGCCATGGTTCCTTATTTCTCTTGTGGATAATTTTTAACAATAGAGGTTGCCAAATTATTGGGAATGCAGATTTCTTTTGAACTAAAGTAATCAAAATCCTTGAAATATGGAAGCTATAACCTAAAGAGTTGCCAACATTAGTACATCAAAAGGCCTTTGAAGAATCACATGGGTAAACTAGTGTACCATTATTTCACCCATTCAGAGGATTAACCTGGCATAAATATTTTTTTATTCCAATGCTTTTCTCACCATACCATCCATGTTTTTCAGAGGAAAACTGTCTACACGGCATAGCTGCATTTTAAAATCAAAATATTTCCTGGTCTAGAACAATACATCCTTCAGAGAGTAACAGAGTTCAAATCAGATGGAACATGCTGTTTCTCCTCCTGTGTTGGCAAACCTGCTCCTCCAAAGTGCACAGACCTCTGTGAAAGAGCTCCTAAGGGGTTTATAGCCTGAATGTCTGCAGCAATGTGCAGAAGGAGTATGCCGCTAGCCAAAATATTTTAATTCTTTGGCCTCTCAGATCAGGGAGCTGCTGACTGTGGCCAGCCAAAGCTGGGTCCTGAGGGGTACAGATCTTTCAGAGTGGTGATCAGAGCTGAGAGGCAGGTATATTCAGTTTGAGAGACTGCAGTGAGAGCACTGATGTACTCTGTGTGAGCATCTAATATCCAGCCTGGCTAAGAGAGCCGAGATTCTTCCACACATCTGCATTTGTAGGCACAGACTTGTGTACAGACCTGGATGTGACTCAGGAGAAAGATGAGACTGACGCATTTGTTGGCTAACAGTCAGTCATCATGCAGTTCTTCATCTGGAAATAGAACTGGGAACCCGTTCTTCATGCAAGGTCGCTATGATTTTGGCTGTCAAATGCAGGAAGGATGCTTCCGTTTAGAATGAATGATCTCATCTCTGGTGCTCAGTCCAAAGGACGAGGGACATTTAGGTGATTTGCAGTTGCATTATTTTGACTATTCTAAGTGGTTCTTAGAAACATGTCAGCTTATATTTTGATGGAGGAGATCACCTTCTCTCTTCTGGACATATTGTTCAGCTCTCTTTACTGTTGCCAAAAGGTTTTTGTTCATAAAAGGCAACAGATGGACACCAATAAATTTTTTTTTCCTGTGTGCACACTCATAAAATGAGAGGGGCACAGAATCTGCACACATACAGAGAACCACTAGAGGCCATCATATATCTCTCTGTATAAGCACTAATGTGTTTAATTTTTAATGCATAAAATTAACACAGAGGAACCTGTTATGTCCACAAAGGTAGCATGGCCGCTGCTGCTATCTCAGAAATGCAAAGGATAAGAGAAAAGAGCAGGTTCCAATGGACATAGAAAAAGAATAATTTGAATTAGAAAAAAGAAAAAGAGAAGGAGACATTTGTAAAATAATATTTAAGAAATTAAGGCAGGAAGTAATGTATATGACTCTACCAACAGCTATAGCAGAAGGAGAAGCAGTTTCCCTGCATAACAAGAGTGAGAGAGTCCACTGAAACTGCTTGTGAGCAGGTGGTTACTGAAGAAGTGTTTTTCACACATTAACGGCAAAGTCAAGTGTCTGTGTGCAGTTTGGTATCCAGGTAACATTACCAGAATAATTTCTTTCGCAGAACTAAGAAGTAAACAGTATGGCTTTGACCTCCAAATGTGTTTGATGGCTCACAGCAGGCTTCTAGTTCTTTGCATCGATTACAACAAATTACCTGGCATAATTTGTCACATCTATTTGTTTCCCAAGGAAAACATATTAAGGTACAATTAAAATGAAAACTTAAATGTAAACAAGGAAGAGTATTTGTACTTTCTAATGAATTTATAAATCCTATCATATTGTAATCACACTCTATCTTTCCGTTTGATCCCATTAAAGTCAATATGACTACATTTGACATCAGCAGGAAATTCATTCACTCCTTTGCATTAGTACTTTCTCATCAGTGGCTAATTTTTTTTTTTATTACTGTATTGTATTACTGTAATGACTTGGAGTCGTCTTCTATGGACAGAGCTTCCACTGTGCCAGGCACGAACATGATCTAATGATTAAACTGTAAATATTAACATATTTGCCTGAGTTAGAACTTCCTTCACTGACTGTAATTGCAATTCTCCTCTAATAGCATAGAATCATGTCAGACTTTTGCTTTGGAATCACCCTTTAGTCTCATGAAATCCCACATGGAATACTACGTTCAGCTCTGCGGCGCCAGCATAAGAAGGAGATTAACCTGCTGGAGCAAGTCCAGAGAAGGACATGAAGATGATCAGAGGGCTGAAACTCTGACCTCTCCTATGACGACAGGCTAAGAGAGTTGGGGCTTTTCAGTCTGGAAGGTGCCAAGGAGACCTTAGAGCAGCCTTCAAGTACCTAAAGAGAGCAGGAGAGGCACTTCTTACAAGGTTATGTCATGACAGGACAAGGGGTAATGGCCTTAAACTGAAAGAGGGAAGATTTAAATTAGTTATTAGAAATAATTCTTCACTATGAGGGTGATGAGGCACTGGCACAGATTGCCCAGAGAAGCTGTGGGTGCCCCATCCCTGGAAGTCTTCAAGTCCAGGCTGAGTGGTGCTTTGAGCATCATGTCTAGTGAAAAGTGTCTCTGTTCATGGCAGGAGTGTTGGAACTAGCTGATCTTTAAGGTCCCTTCCAACCCAAACATTTCTATGATTTTATGATGTGTATTTATATGAGATGGCTGGATACACAGATTGCAGTTAATGGTCAAATATGTTAAATTCAAGCAATACTCGATGTGGAGAAGCAGGAGCATGAGTTTGTACAGCTGTGCTAATGCAAGCTCACCTTCTTCCATTCACTGTTGCTCACGTCTCTGTCTGTGAGTACATCAGTGCATAGTGTGTGATTACTGTGATGTTTCTTTAAATACGATGCTGACTGAAATAATTCTAACTGAGCTATTTAGCCCTATTAGTGCTTGTATTAACTTTAACTAAAATTATTGCTTAGCTTTTTAAAATATAAATAAAAAATCCAGGAATAAATGTAAGTATAATGTACAGATTCTGGTTCTTTAACTTATCAGAGGCTTCACCCTGCTCCCATACTAACCAAATTGAATCCACCTCAGAAATCCAGACTGTGGAGTTTGACTAATATCAGAAAGATTTTTCTTATCATGCAGCTTCCAGTGATAGTATTAGCACTACAGATACAAGTCAGTTCTCAGTGTTAGAAGGGGGCACTGCTCTTCGGTATGAATAAGACTGCCAGAATATGTAAACAGGTCCTGTTCAAATTTTGCTCAAGGGCAAGGTTGCCATGTAGCAGCATTAAGATATTTTTTCTGAATTCCTTCTAAAGCACATTTTAATTTGTCTCATACTTTTCAGACACATAGGAAAAGTAGTCTCTGGCAGACCAGAGTGCTTCTCAGGATCAGTGATTTGGTCTGAGACTGGCAACTTTCATGACCAGGTTGCTCAAAGCCTCATCCGTCCAGGCCTTGAACACTTCCAGGGATGGGGCATCCCCAACTTCTCTGGGCAGCCTGGGGCTGTGCCTCACAGCCTCATAGTGAAGAGAATCTAAATCTACTCTCTTTCAGTTTAAAGCCATTAGCACTTGTGCAATCACTACATGCTCTTCTCAAAAGTCCCCCTCTTTTCTTTCTCATAGGCACTCTTTAGGTTCTGGAAGGTGCTAGAAAGTCTCCCCAGAGCCTTCTTTTCTCCAACTGTTTATGGGATGCTGAGTCAATTTTCCTACCACTGCATACCCTATCCACGCCCATATTAATCCTAGCTATGGCTCTGAAGAAACTCACAGTTAACACTGATTCACAGTCAAATCTTTGAGACAGACACCTGCTCTGCTTGTTCCTTGGAGTGTCTACAGGGTCCATCCAAGTTCTTGGTCTCTTGAAGTCTATTTTCAAATCTTTCTCCCGTCTCTTCCTGTTGAAAAAATATTACCTGCATGGCAACATGGGCTGGGAAAATCTAGCCTTACAATTAGCCCTTGTCACTCACACAAGGAAAATCTTACTTACAAATTGTCTTCTGGATTTAGTGATATCAGCTCGAAAATCAAACTCTATTTGCTCCTGCTTCTTACTGGAGGTTACCACAGTTCCAGTCTGCATGATTTGTCACTTTCTACTCTGTTTCAATTAAAAAAGAAGTAAAGGGGAAAAAAAAGAAAAATTAAAAAGAAGTCAGTAGAGCCCAGAACTTAGCATTTAAATTTGCTGAGCAGTTTTAATTTCCTTTTAGTTACTGAGCTAGCAGACTGGAGAGGGTGGCAAGGTCTGCAAGGGGAAGTGACCAGCAACCAGCAGCTGTGAGGGCCAGTAACCTCTAAACCAAGGAAAAAATATGTGAAGTTCTTACTCAGCTTGTTTCAAGGACCTCAGTGCACTCATATGATGAAAAATGTACTTTTCAGTGTTGTGCTCAGTCCCTCCATTTGCTGTCAAGTTTAAGCAAGGAAAATTATATCCTTCTGCACCATTACAGTACAGGAGTTAATCTAATGAAAATTCAGGTGAATATCATTCCTATTCTTCCATAAAGTGAAAATGTGTTAGGAATATATTTTAGTAGGCTTTTCTGATCCTTTTGTCTTTGTTTTGCTTAAATTTTTATATTTACTCATCTGTTCATTTGACTTTTTATTTCTCAATGCTTCAGAGGCAGCACAGGGTTGTTGTTTTCTTCTGTGTTTTTCACTTAAAGTTCTGTATTTAGCTATTTTTTTCTTTTTTAATTATTTCATTTAGCATCAATCTGTTTTGATTAAAAGACCTTTAGCATGCCCCTTGTGTGCTCATTCTGCACTTGCTCTGTGTTGGTTTGTAGAACCAGTTTAATTATTGCTCCTTATAGTTCTCTATCCTGGTATTATTTTAATTAAGATGACTTAAATTACAAGGCTCATTATTTACCCCAGAAGTTAAGGACCATGGGCGAAAGTCATATTTACTTGATTTGTTCCAGATCTCACCTCTCCAGGTCTCAGAAGCCTCAGTTCTATTTGTTGGGTTTGTACATTGCCTAAACATTCTTGCAGAGTAAGAGATGCTGCCGTGCACCAAGGGAGCCCAGCTCTGGTGAGAGCAGCCAGTGAGGAGCAATAGGCATTTCAGCAGGGTCTGAACAGGCAGAAGGCTCAGGCCACAGCTGATGAGCATTTTGGTGAAGGGCTCTGAAAGTAACTGGTGAGAAAGCCACTTTCCTTTGTACATTATCCCAGTGGCTTGAGAAGTTTCTTAGGATATCAAAGAGCAGCTATTTTAAGCCTATCTCAGTCTGAAGGCCTTCAGCTCATTGTTCTTGCCTCCCACAAACAGCCATTCTATGCATCAGGAGAATAATTTATTTTTCCAAAATTTACAACCCATGTCAGCTGCTGCTCTGTACACAGAGACATTCTCTGTTTGATTTTTTGGGGGCAGTGGTGTTGTTTCTTAAATTAAAAAACCAAATAACTGTTCAAAGAGTCACCAAATTTCCAATTGATGAGCTGTCAGCTCATCAACTGGACTGTTCACCTACTTTTCGGCAGTCTTTAATGAAAATGCTTTTCCAGATTTATTCAGAAAACAAAGCAGGCAAGCATACAGTGGTAAAAAGCTAATATTTTTGGATCTCAGACTAGATAGTAGTCCTGAGGTAATCAAAGCTTCAGTTTCAATCTAATATTAAACGCTTTCAAGTTCCATTAACAGTTTCACCAATTATAATAGATTGTTAATAAATCATCCTACCTTTTGGCCCTTACAACTGACTTGAACTATTATACTGTATGAGCCCAAAAGTTCTGTTTCTGTTTTTAATCAGACTGTTGTGTTACCCTTGGTATTGTAGTAGTACTCAAATTAGTTCAGAGAAGTACTCTGACAAGAATTACTCTGTTCCTGTAACCCCTATTTATACTCTTTATGTCCCAAATACAAAAGGAAAGATACAGTCTCACAGTCCCTGTTCCAGGGTTAGGGAACTGAAATCACAGAGTCTTGGAGTGATCCCCAGTGTCAGAGTGAAAGTCTGAGGGAAACCCAGTACTGAATACTCATCTGACTCCTGGTCCAGTAATCTGATTATCAATTTAATAACTGATACAATGTAAAAGGGTAAACTGGATAGTCCACATAAGTATTCCCTTAAATCCAAATTATAATATTAAAGAAAATATCTTTGACATGGGAAACAATATCCCAACCCTCTTGTCTACCATTTGAAAGACATAAATTTCACCATTTGCCGTTGCCCTCTGCATCTCAAACAATCAGCAGTGGAGCAGGGTTGTTTTTCTATTATGTTAAAGCTCACTTATTATTATTATTATTATTATTATTATTATTATAAAGATCAGTTCATGTTAAAAATGGGGTTAATATGCCCAGGAAGGGCAGTCTTTGTAGTTCTGCTACAAAGTTTCGCTTTAAAGATAAGTCTTGTAGAAGTAATCCACCGGCCACTGAACAAAAATTCTTTTCTCAGACATGGCTATGAATTTTAATTGGTATTAAAGGAATGATTCAACTAGATTAGGTGAATGCCAGTAAACAACCTCCACTGAGACAACATGGGAGAAGAGCTACACTGCATTGGGGGAGTATGGGAACAGAGTGTGGAAGGAAAAGATATTGTCCCACGGTGGTATATTGACTTCTGCAAAGAAGTAAAAATGTTAAACTGTTGTTATTACATGTGTTTCAGAAGTGAGTGAAAAATCATTATAGCTGTCTTCCAGCAGTGACTACAGGCTTCATCTGAGATTGGTATACTCATTATTAAACAAACACATAGTGAGATGCTCTGCTCTGCAGGGCTCACAGTCTAAAGACAGACAATGGTAGTAGAACAAGCAAGAATGTAAAGAAGTGAGGTAGGAAAATATCAAAGCAGAGGTTTGTCGAAACAACACCAGAATGTCCTTGTGATTAAAAGTAAAGCTGTCACTGGCACTTCAAAAGCTTCAGTTTCTTTGAATATTCCCATTACCTGTTTTCAAACACATTTCACTTTGGGATGATGTTTTCTCGCTTTCTTTTTTTGTCTCCATGTGTGCGCCTGTATCCAATTACAGCTTCAAATATTCTTCATGGTGTAGCAGGTTAGTATGTTATATCTGTTCCATACATGGGTAAATGTGTCACAAAAAAAAAAAGGGAGGAGCAGAAAAATAAACTGCTTATAGGTTGGTTATAATTATGTCAAGCCCTTATGACAGCTTCTCACAAAAAATTCTTTTAGCCTCTTGCAGTATAAACTGCCTTATGAGAAACTAAATATATGACTATGTATAAGATCATGACTGTGTTTTACATGTCCATGTGCTATGGACTAAAATTCACAGTATGATCTAGGCATTTGGATCCCACCTAATCTTCACTATCTAATCTCCACTATTTGATAGTCAAATGAAAACATGTTCTCAATCTTCTGCTCTGTGACCATGAAGATTTGCTGGCTATGAAAATCTACAGGGCCTAAGGCTTTTCCTTTCTCTCCCTGACTGCTCCCAGTGCTGTACCTGCTCAGCAGAGTAGTTCCTTGGTTTCTGAATGTATTTAGCTGTACATGACACATTTTCCCCTGGGAAATAAAAGGTGTATTTGTCTAAAAACATACCTTAGACCAGCTCTGCACATCATGAAATCTAAGGAAACTTCACCCCACTTTTCAGTCCTGGTAAACTGAGTACCTTTTCTCATCATACACATTGCTTCTGCTTCTTAGATGTCAAATTTTTAAGTAAATATTTGTTTTCAGCTCTAAAATTCTCCAGAGGTCTAAATTAAACTCGCCAACTTTTTTTTCCAAAGTACAACATAATTTTCATGAAGCTGTCTTAATTGGTCAAAATCTACATATTTGATCCCCCAAACAGACCTGCAGACTGAAAATAATTCCACCATATTCAGGAAAAACAATACAAAAACCCCAAATCCCAAACAAACCATATTTCCGCTGCTTTGGAGAGGAGTGAAATTCTTTTCCTAATAATTTAGAAGGAACACTGAGAGTGACCTTCTGGACTGACAAATTTTAGCTTCTGATATTGCAGTCAGCCAAGGCATACAATCTCAATCATTAAATTACTAAACTCAGTCTAGGATGTGTGTTTTTCTCCACAATATCCACAAGAAGGCTATCCAAAACCTTATTTTACTGATTGCTAAAAACATTTTATCAAACTGGTTTGCACTGGGCCCACTAAAAGACAGATACCTTTTTTGGGTCAATGACTTCTCCAAAATCTTGTCTAGTTTGTTTAAAATACAGGATGTTGAACTATCCCTTTGGCTCTAATCAAAGGAGCCAAAACATAGCTTTGTTTAAAAGAATTTCACTTACTGCCACAATCATACCTATCTACATTCTGTCTTAATGTGTTTTAATACCAGAATGTCGGTTTGTCTTAAAGGAATGGGGAAAATCTTGTGTTACTAAAACTCTTAATCTTCATTTCAAACATAATTTACAAGAAGACTGTCAATTTTTATCCATCAAAGAAAGTAATTGAAAGAAAGTATTGAAAGCCATTGATGAGAGTATTGAAAACAAATAATCTGATCAATAATATGTTTCTTTGAGAGCAGGTTACCATCTGGTTGTTTACCTATACATTAAAACGAGCTTTACCAACCTGAAAAAAGATTTCACAGTCAAGCCACCAATATCTGCTCATTTCTCCTTTTCAGTGAAAGGACAGTGATAGTTCTGATGTTAGTATATTGCTTAGCATGTCAAGAAATCTCTTTTCTGAATACCTGCTGAGAGATGAATGAATTATTTGCTAGACTTTCAAAGCAAAATGATTTAGCTGGGCTGTCTTAAAATGGTGTTGGTCAAAGTAATTCACGGAGGTAACTCTCGTGAAGCAGAGCAAACTATAACAAGCTGTATCCGAGCCTGGTATTTATGATTTTCAGCAGCTGTGTGAACTTCTTCCACTCTGGGGAAGCAAATGCCCTGGGTGTCATGCAATTCTGCAGGAGCTCTGCTATACAGCCAATCATATGTATGCAGTGAAAAAGAAAGGCTGATTACGGAATATGGTTTTGCCCATATTTGTTTGGAATCTCTTTTTCTTGGCACATAGTAGGATAATAAACACATGATGGATACACTACAAAGAATGATTGTAAGTGGTTTAGCCATTTAGATGTACTTACTTCCTCAGAGTAGGCTTATCTCTGTTTACTTCTACAAAGATCATTGCTGCAACTGTATTTTTCAAGGATTAAAGCAAGCCTGACAGGCTAAGCTTTAGTTTTAGTCAAGAAACAGCATGGAGTATACGGAAAATGAAGACAGATATTTTTCTTTGTAGAGTTGGTTCAGGAGATTACTGGGCTTCTTTTCTTTTCCAGAGCACCCATTTTGAAATGTCTGCATACAGATACCCACAAGATGCCTAAAAAAATAGGCAGGAGAGGAACGCACACAAGAGACTAAACGTGGTAAAGAAAATGAGAAGAAACTTAAAGGATGGTAAAAAGAAAAATATACTAAACATGTATGGTGATCTGTAGCATTGCTTTATATTGTCTAACAGCCAGACAGTACCAAAAGATAATTCTTTATCATGGAAGCTGGAGGGATGGCTGGGGTTTGTGTGGTAAGCTCTAGACCCATGCATGTAGAATCTCTTATTTCAGATCACATATAGGCTAGATACAAGTTTCCTGGAGGACAACTACTTAGAACTTTGTTATGGCTGAGCAGCTTCAGTGGATGCTGAGCAGTCAGTGGCAGTATCTGCTTGCTTGGGTGTAGAAATAAAACTGTTTTCTGCATATATCAAGGCAAAGAGCTTGTACTTACCCAACAGACTAAGATATTACAGAGATGTGACTCTTCTGCTGGGTACTCTACTGTGTTAGCGAACATGTGGTGTCCCCAGCTAAGCATAATGTTCTAATCACCAGCTCATGAAGTGTTTAATTAGGGCTATCATCCATCCCTGATATATGCAGAGAGACTATGAGTTTTGGTAGATGATGGATTCTGTTTCACAAGACATGACTGCTTTGTATCTTTTCCACAAGTTACAGTGCAGGTCTGTGTTCCAAAACATAAAATATTTTCACCAGCCGCATTAATGGAGGTTGGTGAGTTCCCTCAGTGCACAAGTCAACATATTCAGGTTGAAGTGAAAACACTGAGTTTGTTTAGCCAGAAGGAGTA
Organism: Coloeus monedula; assembly: GCF_965178545.1. Taxonomy (NCBI): domain Eukaryota; kingdom Metazoa; phylum Chordata; class Aves; order Passeriformes; family Corvidae; genus Coloeus; species Coloeus monedula. The sequence continues at coordinate 39,673,469 of NC_138783.1, forward strand.
AAACCTCTGTGGGGGCTATACTCTTTTCCCACAGAATCTTCATACCACTGAGACTCTGACTTCACAGTTTGAGCCCAAACAGCAGCAGTTTGTGGAAAGGTACCAAGGCGGAGATGTCTGTTTTGATAAGTACCCTAGTGCACATTGGAACTCTGGTCTCCCTAAATATCCAGACTGGCACCTGTTTGGAGAATGAGACATCTCTGACATATCCAAGTTCCCTCTTGTTGGAGATTAGGGCATGCAGCTGCAGGCAAGAAGATTTGGTGCACCTGCACGTCATCTTCTGACTTGGAGCTGGGCACCCACCCAGGGAAGTGGGAAATGTTTTTGAGTCAGGTGTCTCAAGGAAATTCTACCTAGAAATGTCTATCAATAGGAAACAAAGACCCACAGGGACACCAGGAATATGTCTTGAGTGACATGCAGTGAAGGTCAAAGAAAGTGCCTTTTCCTCTCTACAGCAATGCTGTAGTGTTGCTCTGCTTCTTGCCATCACGTGCAGTCTCAGATCAACATGGCAAATGCGATCCAAAGAAGGCAAGAGAAACCTGAGAGAGCAAGGCAGTCAGGTTGTTGTAGAATTATGCAGTTTAATCAATTAATATCTTTACAGAGAGCAGCTGTTCTGACTGAGGGAATCAACTGCCACAGCAGAGAAATAACAGCAACAGGGAATGTGAGAAGAAATGAGAAGCAGCCGTCTCAAAAAAAAAAAAAAAAAAAAAAAAAAAAAAAAAAAAAAAAAAAAAAAAAAAAATTATAAAAGGGCGAATTTGAAAGCACAGCTCTTGGAAAAGGGTTTTTCAGTTAAACAGAGCAGGAGGAGGGGGAGTTGTGTCTGTGGGATAGTAAATGAGGGTCTCAATAAGTCTATGATGTAGAAATTTAGAAGAGAATATGGGATTTATTCATGTTTGTATTTATCCCGCGTAGTTCTTTCACCCAGGGACTTTGACCCAGAAACTATACACTGCCCTCAATATGGCACTTAAGACTGTTAAAAGTTGAACTGTAAATGTTCAACACTGACACTGAGCTATGAATCATAGAAAAATGCATCGTAGAATCATGGAATGGTTTGGATTTGAAGGGACCTTAAAGATCACCTAGTTCCAACCCTCCTACTGTGGGCAGGGACACCTTCCATCAGACCAGGTTGCTCAAAGCACCATTCAACCTGGTCTCAAACACTTCCAGGAATGGGACAGCCACAATATCTCTGGGCAACCTGTTCCACTGTCTCACCACCCTTCTTCCTAATATCTAATTTAAACCTTTATTCTTTCACTTTAAAGCCATTGCTCTGTGTCCTGTCACTACATGTTTGCATAAAAAGTCCATCTACAGCTTTCTTGGAGGCCCCTTTTAGGTACTGAAATTCTTCTCTGAGGTTTTCCTGGAGCCTTCTCTCACCCAGGCTGAACAATACCAACTCTCTCACTTTGTTTTCATAGGAGGGGTGCTTCAGCCCTCTGATCATGTGACTGGCTTGTTGGCAAAATGTTAGTTGTGTACCTCAGCCTTCTCCATGTCCCCTTTCTTGACGCCTTTGATAGCCTTGGACAGGTTTAATTCTTTCAGGGGTTTGTTTTTATGCAGTGAGTAGACCCTGGGTGGATCCAAAACTAGACAAAAACTGCTCTATCTCTCCCCTGCACAGGTTGACAAGGGAGAGAAAAGATAACGAATGATTCATGGGTTGATATAAGGAGTGGCAGACATCATTCACCGACTACTGTCACAGGCAAAACAGACTCAGCTTGGGGACATTAATTGAGTTTATTACTAACAAATCAGAGCAGGTTAATGAGATGTCAAATCTTAAAAACACCTTTCCACTCATATGTTTGGTCAGTTGGCCTGTAACAGCTTCTCACTTATGTCACCTGTCCCTGCCTTTTCTTTAATCCTGATCTTGGTCAGCTACTCATCTGTCCCCAGGCAGAGTTCCATGCATTCCAAATGGTTATTGACATAAAGGATGACACCCCCTCCTCACCTTCCTTGCCTTTCCTTCCTAAAGAGTCTGTATCCCTTCATTCCAGTGCTCCAGTCACAGGAGCCATCCTCCCAAGACTATGTAGTGTCAATAAGGTCACAGCCCTGAAGGCATGTGTGTGTCTCCAACTTCTCTTGTTTACTCTCCATACTATGTGTGTTTGCAGAGAGACATTTATGTTGGCCTGCAGATGAAGCTGACTTACTAGCTGGAGTGGCTGGAATTCCTTTGTGTTGCTCTTCAGATGCTTTCCTGCTTACCTGTGATCCCTTTACAGACTCTGAGCATCTCTTGTTGGCATGGGCATTGGTAGTAGGATGGATTGAGGTTTTCCCTCTCCCAGCAACTTGTCCAAAGCCCTCCTCATCATCTCAGCAAGAAAATGCTTGTCCCCTTCTCTGACAGATGGATACCCACAGCGCCCACTAGATCAGGTTTCTCACAGCTAGTCCCATGGTCTAAGTAGTCAAACTCCTGGCTGTGGCAGCAGGCCTGCAACCACTTGTTGATTCACCAGGTTCAACTGGCCCTTTCAAACACCTTCCCTTTGACCAGAAGGACTGATGAAAGACTATCTCTGGTCCAGAGTAGCTTAGCACTGCTCCTAGGACACAGTCACCCTTCTTGATCCTGTTCATACTGCTCCTGGCTGTACCACTGGCACCCACATGAAACAATAACTTTAAATTAAACTAATATACTGAAATACATGTTATTGCACTGTACAGAGAACGACTGTAAATTGGTTTATCTCTACTGATGTCAAGCTAGCTTGAGGCCCTAAAGTCTACATGTTATCCTTGTTACACCAGCTGAAAATCTAGTCCAACATTTTCTGTCATCACATTTTCCTGGGAGCATAGCTTTGAATTCAAACTCCTGAGTTGCAGGACCCCTCATTTGGATCAGTTCCCTGGAACGTGACCACAGAAGACAAAGCATTGTTGACAATAATTTTTTGATGTCTTTCCTTCACAAATGCCAGCGTGATTTAAAATAAACTCCTGCTGCAGCAAGCCCTTCAGCTGATTTCCCTAATGAACTGTGAACCTCCAAAGTTTTTCTACTGACCTTGTATGGAATACACTTTCAGAAAGGAAAACAGTACCATTTAGAAGTGAAGCTCATTTACTAACTATGTGAGCCGTCTGTCATTTCCTGGCAGAGCTTGGACAGCTGTGACAGTGAGGACCAGGTCACACCAACATCCTTTCAAAGAGAAAGTGGGAGAGAACCTGGGGGAATTCAGAAAATAAAACACCTGAAGTGCTGAAAGTGTGTGATACGTCTGTTCATGGAAATTACACTTGAGTGGTCCATTCAGGCTTTGGCATTAGGGATTTCAATTCTTGAATCCTATTCTCTTTATGAACACAATTACTTTAGGAAAGTCTATGAGTGATGGTGTCCTTACTGTGAATACTGAATATTTGTGATTAAATTAACCCTATTCAGAGAAAACTTTTGGCAATATTACAGAAACCATATTGATGGTTGGCTTTTTATTAGTTGAAATGGAAGGAAACCTATAAACAAATCTGCAACAAGCATTTCCCTGGGTATATGTGCACATCAGTAAGTCTGTGTTTCATGGTATTGTCATGTTACAGCTTCAGGGTGAATATATCAAACTAGATAAAAACTGTATGGGAGAGACAAAACATACACCATTTAGTAGAGTTCTGCCTTCCCTAATCATTTTCAGCTCTCTATAAAACCATTTTCTAACTTTTTTACATATTACAAGGCCATATTCATTTTAAGACACACTGCCACCGTGACTTGTATCATAATGAGAACAACATATTTTATAAGAAATATCAGTAAGAACAAGAGGAATTTTCAAGGAATAAGGTATTCATTAATAGGAATGCAGATGTCAGACTTTGTTTCTTTTTGAAACAATCTCTTATCAACAAAGTACTGTTCTGTTACCTACTCTCACTTCCTTTTTTTCAAGTGAAATTGTCAGAGGCTAGCCATTGGTATGTTTCTTTTTACCTTCATTTCCTTAGCTGCTTTTGTGTTTTACAGCATCCCTTATCAAAGCATGAAAGGTGATGCAGTAAGGGATGCAGTAAGGCACCCACAATCATAAGAACAATACTCTTTAACAAATGCCTTCCCTACTCCATTTTATTGTGAGCAGTTTGTCAGTTACTTTATATTTTCATGTCATAAATGATTCATGGTTGGATGCACAAGCGAAACAGTTTACTGAAACTAATCCCAGCAGCGTGCAGACCTATTTGTATTACTCTGGCAATGTTCCTTGCAGTAGCACAGTCAGTTGTAAACATAGCAGAAAGGGATCTGTAACTAATTCACATAATATTCACATATCACCAGAAGGAGTATCGTCTTTGCTAGTATGGGGGTCTGCAGCCAGAATCTTCTTCAGCAGACCAATTTTCCCATGCTCCAGGAGAGGGATTAATCCCCTGTCAGTATCTGTACTGCTATGGTGGAGGCAAAATGGTCTAAAAACCCTGGCTTATGGGTTGTTGTTGCCACTCTTGGTGGTCTTAAGAGTTGGTTGGCCACAGATTTGCTTCTAGAACATCTCTGGAAAGGGGCCTTAATTTATATTAGTGTTGCTGTTTTAGCCACTTAATTTTTCCATCAACGGAAGGAGTTTGTCCAAAATTTTGTTTCATGTAGCCCAAAGTATACTGTCTACTTATACCCTTACTGTAATGACACAGAAAGGTGGGTTCATCTTCTTAATTTAAATCATTAATTTATTATAAAATTATTTGAAATAATCAGGTCACATAAACTTGTAAACAAACAAATGCAAGAGCAAATACACAAATAAGGTGTTCATTTAAAACAGTTCCTTCCAAAATTTTAGCAGAATACACTAAAGTATTGCTTAGTACTAAAAACTTAGATTGATATGCAATATATTTTATAGTATCTGCAGTGTAAATTTGCATGAAATAAAATTAAAAAGGGAAAATAAGGGAAAAGAAACCCCAAACTAAAACCCCCAAACAGAACAGAGTACAAAGCTTCTCAGTGAGTTTCCATGGAGAATTTTTGTTTTAAAGGAAATTTTCCATCTCCTTATAAAAGAAAAACATATTTTGTCTGGGTTCCAGTTTGAGTGGCATAAAGAAAAAAGTCGAACTAAGTTTTATACTTTATTCTCCAATGGTAAATAACAAGGGTTCCTACATAATAAATGGAGAACAGTAGCTGTCTTTGAAAGCCTCCAGAGGGAGAACCTGTTTATCTTAGCACCTAAATGCAAACAGGCTTAAATTCAGCCTTTGTTCCACAAACAACCAAGAGAGCTAGCTTGCAGCTTCTACATCTGTCACCCACAGGACTTTTTAACCCAGACTTGTTCTGGAGTGGGACTCAGAAAGAAGCAAGGTTGCCTCCCAAGGAGGTGGGAGTGGTGGAAGCAGCCCAATGACAGATGATACTTAACAGCTGCAAGAGATCTCTTAACTTTTTAAAGAGTCACAAAGGAATTTTTTAAAAAAACTGAGAGGAAAAAAACCCCTTCAGAACAACAAATACTTACTGTAGCTGGCCTGAAATATCAACAAAATACCTAGCTATAGAGCTGAGAGATCGTGGAAAAAAAAGCAATATAATGCTTACAAAATTCATATTTGTCCCCTTTTTATAAACCTCTTATGAAGCTCTTGTCCTACATACTGAGTGAGAAGCACTAGAAGTATTATCACAGCGTGGTTGTTTAGATGATATTTCGAGCTTGATACTGAAATAGTTATATTATCCTCTTAAAACACAAGGTAGGACAAGAAGAGTCTCATTGATAGTTGTTAATGGGGATCCATTTTTTATGTGTATCCCTTAATTTTCCCAGCATTTTCTTTTTATAGATATGTATTTTATCCCTTGCTGTTTCTCAAAAAAAATTGTCTGAAGTCTCTTATTTCAATTTTTAAACCAAATGGGTTTTTAAATATGTTTTCCCCCGTGAGTTTTATACAAGGCAGATGCTGTGAGAGTATTGTTAGATTGCAAATACCTTTTGCTTTTCAAAGAGTCTCTGTGCTCTGTGTTCAGAACTGCACCGTTTTTCTGATATTAATCATGCACTAAGGCTAACTAATGCATGGATGAAAAAAACCTTTTAATGAAGAAAGAAATTTTAGTCAATGTTCTTCTTTAAGTAGAATATAGCAAAAAGAACTGAAGACAAAAACTTCTTACAGTTCTTCAAACAAATATGAGCCTGAATCTCTGTTCTTTTATGCCTCATCTGTAGTTTCATGAAAAATTGCCTTTCTCAGCAAAGCTGGTTTAAGGAACTCAGAATGCCACCACCTTCAGCCAATTATTCTTACCCCTGTGCAGCCCTTTGACACTGCTTAGTTAGGCCAATACAGTTGATTCAGGATGCATATTGTAAATTAAATGGTCCAAGGTAGCAGCAAAAACCAAACCAAGGATCAGTGAAATCTGATTCTGTCACAGTCTGCGAGGGGTTTGGGGCCCTGCACGGGTGCAGCTATTGAAGCATTGGTGGCGTGCTTTGAATGATTGCTTCAGTTACAGGCGTTCTTTGATGTTAAAATGCTACTTTGAACATTTTTGTGGTGCCAGCAGTGACCCTGGCAGTTTGGCTTTTCCAATATATGTCTATTTCAGGAATTAGCTTCCATAAAAGAGAAAAATCTACCATGACAGTCAAATGGTCTCTGCTTGAGAAAATGTTTTGTTCCTTTGAAATATGTTTTACATTTCAGCAAAATTTCAATGGAACATTAAACCTAAGGAGATTCACTTAGATTGCAGAAGCTGTGCTGTCTTTATGCATGAGTGTCAAGCAATAAAGCACATACACCCCCTGTGCATTCTCTTGGTAGGGGGTCCGTGGAAACTGCCGCTTTCAATTCTATCTAATGTTTACACGCTAGGCAGTCTTCCTTCAGATATTGAGGGTTGCTTGTTCCTAATGTTCAGGCATATAGACCAATCCATCACATGAAACTGTCAGTGACATTTTTACCCCTTTCCTGGTTTTGTCATTTAAGTGAGGAAATAAACATGAGACCTCTGTTTTATCCCTTCAGTTTTCCTCTGTTGAGGGATTATTCATTCACTTCTATGTGTAAAGCCACAAATTACAAATGAATGCTGATGTATTCATCTTGTACCTAGAGTCTTATAATTCAGCTGTACTGTATCTGAATTTACTATTCATTGGTATTTCTACATGCTTTTGGACAAAGATTTTTCTTCAATCTATGTTTCTAAAACAATCCTTCTTCCTCTATTCCTAATAGCATGAAGATTATGATGAATGAAACACTGGGTTGTGGTTTTTTTCCTGCTCTTTAGCCTAAATGAAAAAGGTACTAGGACATGGATTTCAGCTGTAAATGGAACCTGCTTTTAGATTACCCACTATGAAAGATACCTATATTCTTCCTCTACTTTTAGATCACAGAATCACAGAATATTCTGAGTTGGAAGGGACTCACAAGGATCGTTGACTCCAACTCTTTTGTGAATGGCCTATATGGAGATCATGGTGTTATTACCACCATGCTCTAACAGGTCAGATGTGCATTTATAGCACATTAACATTTATACCTAGATATTCCTGTAAAGCCATCCAGGGAAGAATTCTCTCCTAATAATAGATGGTGAAAAGCAAGATGCATACCTTACTAATTTTGAGGTAGGAAAAGTCAAGTTTCAGAATGGATTTCAGCTAGGAAGGATCTCCAAAAATGGATGCAATTTGGAATAGATTCTGGAAGACATAGAAATGTGGCCTTCAGAGATGAAGTGTGGACTATGGGGTCACAAGTTGCTTAGAGAAGAAGCCTAAGTTCTCTGCTTGGTTAACCAAAAAGAAGTAGAGGATTATAGGAAGCCCTTTATGTTATTTTTCCAAAGATCTTGGGAGAATTAGAGACACAAGGTTTGCAGGGAGGTTTAAAATCCTTTACTAGATCAATTGATATAATTATAAAGTTGAATAGACAGGGGTCAGGCACTCCTCAGGTCTAGTCCAGCTCAATCCATAATCCCAGACATGACTTTTGATTTCAGGAGGACAGTCGAAGAGAAGTACTCCTCTAATGTTACCTGAACATGTCACCTGGAAGTGGGAAGGGCAGATTTTCAAGAACAATCTGCTATGTGATTTTTAACCAAGTGATCATAATTGCAGAGAATATTTTATATTTTTAACCCAACATAACTGTTTATGCAGCACCACAGTGACTGTTTTGTTCTGTGTTTTTCTTTTGTAATTCCTAGTAATTTCCTAATATCTCTTTTTTACTATACTGTCTGTTTTTCACTGAGCCATCCAAGAGCTTTTACCATAACAGGTAATTCAAAGACTCAAACTGTGAGTATGGTGTCCCTTTTTTCTCCATTTATGTTGCTTTGCATTTAGTGACATTGAACTTGACTCAGTTTTATGAGATCTTTCTGGAAACCTTTGAAATTATTTTCACTTTTGAATACAGTGAATTCACAGATTTGCACAGAATATCTCTTCTGATGAACATCACAAGTCCTAGTTCAAATCATTCAGACACATCAACAGCAGTATCCTTCCACTGTAGGAAAAGTATTTCTTGCCATCTTGTAACAGATCTCTCTCTTTATTCAGAAACATGTCAAAAGGTTTTTCAAATCCAAAACCACTCTGCCAATTACATCAAAGTTATCTGTGTGCTTATTGATTCTTTAACAAACCCTAAAAGTTTTGTGAACCGCAATTTCCCTCTACAAAAGCCCTGTTTTCTGTCTTATTGCTCCGTGTACATTTATGTCTCTGATAAATCTACCAAGAGTTTCTAGCAACTTGTAGACTATGGAAGTCAAATGTACAGACCTATAATTTCACATGTCTTCCTGAATTATAAATTTCTAAATCTGTAACTTTTGTCAAATTCAATTCCTTTACTAATGGTGATGTTAGTAATAAATTATATACTACAGTTAACAATTACACAATTTACTACTTGAGCTCCTTCAGAGCTTCTGAATGAATAACATATGGTTCTGGAGATATTTTACTCTTTATTTTACCAATTTATTCTAAAACATCCTCCACTGACACTTCAGTCTGTTTCAATGACTCACTTGTCATAGGAAAGCTCCTTCCGATTTCCACACTGATGTAAAATATTCAATCAGCTTTTCTGCTGCGGCCACATCTTTTCTGTTCTTGTAACATCTCAATCATCTCTCAACAGGACAGGGAGAGAAAAGACTTTTGAAAAATTTCTGGGTCAAGATAAGGACAGAGAGACCACCCACTGATTGTCATCATGGGCAAAACTCCATTTACTTTGGGGAAATAAATTTAATTTATTTATCAAAAAGAGTAGGATAATGAGAAATAAGAACAAATCCAAAACCACCTACACCCTCATTTCTTCCCAGGCTCAAGTCCACTGCTGACTCTTCTACCTTTATGCCCTGAGCAGTACAGTGAGACTGGGAAATGGGGCTAATGTTGCTTCTTCTCCCTCATGGTCTTCCTCTGCTCCAGTGTGGGGTCCTTCACATGGGAGACAGTCCTACATGAACTATTTCACCATCGGTCCTCTCCACACGGTGCAGTTCTTTAGGAACAGGTGGCTTCAGAGTGGGTCCCTCGCTGAGTCACAGGTTCTGCCAGGACCTTGCTCCAGCACAGGCTTCCCTTAAGGTCACAGCCTTCTTTAGTCACCTGCTGTGGCTGGGATTCGCCAGGGGCTGCCAGAGCTATTTGGTTATTTGGTTATTTGCTCCACCCTGCATCTCCATGGGCTGCAGGGGCACAGCTGCCTCACCAGGGGCTGCACCAGGGGCTGCAGGGGAATCTCTGCTCCGGCACCTGGAGCACCTCCTGCCCCTCCTTCTGCACTGACCTTGGGGCCTGTGGGGCTGTTCCTGTCACATATTCTCAGTCCTCTCACACCTGAAGTGCAGTTTATTGGCCTTTTCTCAAATATGTTCTCCCAGAGGTGTTACCAGTATTGCCGATAGCCTCAGCTTTGGTCAGCAGTGGGCCCTTTTTGGAGGTGTCTGGAATCAGCTGTATCAAATGAAGGGACATCCCCAGTCTTTTTTTCTCACAGAGGCCACTTTTGTAGCCGTTTTGCTACCAAAATCTTTCCTCGTAAACCAAATACTATATACATATTTTAATACTAGTTTTACTTATCTGTAAGTCCATTCCTTTTTCATCATCCTTTCTTACTTTTTCTTTTGAAAAAACAGACCTTATGCTTTGGTTTCTTTTTATTTTCTTCATCTGGATACAAATTCTACTTTTAAAGGAAAATTTCTTCATTAGTGATATGCTCTGTACTGACTTATCATTCAGGAATTGGATCTAATGGTGAATAGCTCCATGAAAATGACAGCTCGGTGTTCAGTAGTGGTCAAAAATAAATTGAATCCAAGCAACTGTAAAGGAAAGCAGAAAAGAAAACAGAAAACATAATCATATTGGTAGAAAAAGCTCTTATCTCAAAATCTAAAAAAAAAAAAGATGTAACAGAACTGGAAGAGGTTCACAGAAAGCCACCAAGAATAATCAAAAATATAGACTGGCAGTCAAGGGAATTCATAAATAGCCCAGGACTATTCAGTCTGAAAAGTGACAATTTAGGGAAGGCTTTGACAGAAATCTGTCCTATCATAAGGGAAAAGGAATAGATAAAAAGAGACAGATGGTTCATTTTCTCTTCCAAAGCGAGAATGAGAGTATCACATACTCTTAGCAGGTGGTAGGTTCAAAGAGAAAAAAAAAAAGGGAGGTAGTTGTCTCCATAATATGTAGGTAGGTAACTCTCTCTCCCCAGGTCACTTTTCTTTCAGCATTCTTTACTTTATACAAAAAGACACTGCAAACAGGATATGAACTGCTTACAAGCACACAATGATTTAATGGCTGGCTAGAACACCCAATGGGGAGCAAAAAATTACCATTCCTGTGCTCACATGCCTTGTGATCATCTCTGGATCAGCAGTTGTATGATGGTGGGAAGTGTCAGTCAGCCCTGTAGTGTTCTGGCATGGGTTGGTCTTTGGTGCTGCCAAAAAGCAGGTTCTGTGCTTTTTCCATAGGTCTGAGTAGCTTCATGTCAGTATTTTTCTCCTGAATTTCTAAGTTTCTAATTGTTGCCTCTCAATTCAGTTTGTGTATTTTACTTTTGTTACCTTGTAAAGTGTTATCTTACTTATCCCCTGACATCTGAAAAACAGGTTACTTTAAAACCAAGCCAAACCTGAGTGTTAAGCTGGAGGCAGCTGCATCTTCATGGGTTACACTTAGAAAGAATTTTGCTCAGGATATTTTGGATGCTAAAGGTTTCCATGTGTTGAAAAAGGAACTGGACAAAAATATCAATTCGAGATGTTAGATAGAAATACCAGAGACCTGATTCTACTAAAGGTGTGTTTCTGCTTCAAGAAGCTCCTGAGTAGTAAATCACTGTGGACTTCAGAGAGCATTCACAGCATGCCTCATCATTTTGATCTCCCTTAGAATTCTGCTTGTCATCATTGATAGAAGTGGGATGTGGGGCTTGGCTAGCCTTTGGTCTGGCTCAGCACAGCTGCTCTTGTGCTCTGAAAACCTTTGCTCTGCCATAACTGTGTGGTCTGGATTTAGTCCTTTGATTTTTTTTTAACACTTTTTCTGCCAGAGGTTGCATGTTTCTTCTGGCATAATGCTTCTAAGCAATGTTTGTAGATTTTTTTTTTCATTTTTGTTCCTCTTAATTTGTTTTTACTGTGCTTTCTTGGAAGTTTGTTTTTTTTTTCCCCAAAAGTTTCTTTTCTATGAAGAGGATGTAGTATGGAGAGGAAGGAAAACTTTTCAATCAGATTTTGAATTAGTGAAGTTTGAGGCAAAGTACAGTATTTTAAGTGTGCCAGTACAGATTTAGCTACTTCATTTAGAAACATACATATTCTCCTCTTGCATATTTCAAAATGCAGTCATTTTGGTATCTCACTATTTAACTATTTATCATGAATCATTATTACAATTTCCCAGATAATGAATATTAATTAAAGCATCAAATTATTCTTTTCTTTCCTTCTAGTGGTCTTAATGTTAGCATTTCTGAGGCACTATCACAGACACATGATGATATAAAGCAATCCAAATAATATATTCTTTAATCTAAGCATGATATTTTTGTTCACATAAACTGTGTTAATTGGTATAGTTAATTCATTTACTATATTTAAACTTCAGTTTTCTTTAGGTTCTGGAATTTTTCTCTAGCAGGCTGATCTACTTTTCAGTTCTATATATTTTCTTGTTTCTCAAGACACACAAATGATTTGTTTCCCAGTTGAAGATTTCCATGCTTGTTATGTCCATATCCTCACTTCCTACCAGTCCCTTTGGTTCATTCATCTTACTTTATTGTTTTTCAGTATTTATAGACTTCTACTATGAGAAAGACACATTTTCCTTTGATCTAGTTATCTATTTTTAGATCCATATTTTTGTGGTGAGAGGATTCTTTGATGTCTCCTATCTGAGTTATATTGAATCATATCTCTTTTTGGAGGCTGAAAATTTTGCTCTTAGAGGATAAATAATTTCAAACTGTTTTCTCTAATTGCCTTGTTAGATTCCCTAATATTTATAAAAACAAAACAAAAAAATCAACAGCTTCAACTATTTGATATTTTGAAATCAAATACCAGTGCATGTTCCGTATCGGCCTAGACAGAAATTATCCAAGTTTTATAGGACTGATATATTTCAAAGGTTTGTGAAAATCTCCTCACTGCCTCAAATTACTCCTGCAAGTGTGTTTTAACACAGTTCCTTGTCAGCTTGTATACCAAACCCTGTAAGCCCTCCAGAGAGTACTATTGTCAAGACTTTATGTCAATATCGAAAGGTCAAATTTTGCGTCCTTGCTCTCCCCTGCCACGTCATGGGCACTTCATTGACACTGTAAACCAGTTAGAAACCTTGTGAGGTTCATTGCTTTCATATGCAACAGAGAGGTTATGGGCATTTAGAGCTGACTGTGCTCAAGTGTTGAAAGTAATCTTAACTGTGCATATCATAGAACTTCTGGAGAAAGACTGCTCCTGATCTCTCCACACTGCCCCAAGACAGACCTCCAAAGAGTAATTTTTTCCTTCCATTACCTCCTGAGCTCATGAAATAAGGGGTAGGAGGACACAGTCAGTTCTGACTAAAATCTCCATGCCTCTCTTGGGGGAATAGTGATGTCTCTCCCAGCTGATTGCCCCCAGTTTTTAAACTGGGCATGACATTCTATGGTGTGGAATATGATTTTGGCTAGTTTGGATCAGCTGTTCTGGCTGGGCTTCCTCCAGATTCTTGTGTCCCTCCTCACTGGCACAGCTTGAGACACTGAAAAGGCCTTGGCTTAGGGTAAGCACTGCTCAGCAGCAACCAAAGCATCAGTGTGTTGTCAGCATTATTCTCACAGTGAGCCCAAAACACAGCACTGTGCCAGCTACTAAGAACAAAATATGTTTTATCCCTGCCAAAACCCGGACACCCTCTCAGCATGGTGTTAAGAAAGCAGAAACACCTACAAGGACCCTGAGGGCTAGGCATGAGATAATCTCCTGATTGGGTAGCTTAGTCTAGAATGAAGTGAGCTTGGCCTCAGTTTAACCCTAAAGCACAGGCTGGAGGGAACAATTGCATAACTGCCATATATCTGCCATGTTACAAATCTTACTAATCATGTTGATTTAGTATTTTTTGTGCCAAAGGGGAGCATTGCTGGCAGAAAAAACAGCCTCAGCTAAACAAATGGAAGGTAAATGCTAAAAAAACCCTCAAAACCCATCACTGGAAAGCTCCAGTTGGGTAAATCCATTCTTCTTATTAACTGAGCATTTTCATTACACCTTTTATGGCTGTCACACTTCATTACTCTTCATGTTTGGTAATAGATTTTATGGTATTGTCAAAGTGATACTGATCACTCCCTTGAAATGTTCCTAATTTGAAAATGTGCTGTGCTGTTCTATGACAACTTTGCTTAGGTGTCTGATGCAACTGTCTTTTATTATAGGTCAGCTGGTGTGAATCCCATCACTGGTAATGAGAGAACTACATAAAGCTGATTGTATGAAATCATTACTATTTATTAGAATAAAGATCATTCATTTCCGAAAGTTTACACTAGATGGATATGCATGTGTATCTAGTAGAAATCATGCCAGGTCAAATAATTTAAAGTGATTGTAATTTTCCTTAGCATTTTTTTGTTAAACAAATAAAAATCAAACTTGAGATGAAAAGTACTTGAGAGATTTTACTACCTTAAAATTGGTATTTGTGTTCTTTATCTTTCAGTTTCAATGTCAATACTTTTACTTTAGAAATTATATTTACTTGTTAAAAATTCATAGCTAATATGAATCCTGATTACATATTGTTCCTAATCAGAAGGTAATGAAAATTATCCTTGATATAAGTGACAACAACAAACATAGGTATTTATAGCATTACTCAAAAATTGAAATTGTGACCCATAGGAATATTTACTGTATTTCTAAAACACAAATTTTAGATTGTGTTGAAGACACTGACATGTCAAAATGTGTTTTCATGTTGAACCAAAAAAAAATGAAAAATGTCATTTCTCTCATGAGTAAGTTTTATAAAAAAATAGTTTATTCCACTTAACTGGAAAAATCTTGTTCTATAAATATATATATATATTGAAAAAACCAGAATAAATAGAGTCTGTTCAAGTTTTATCTCTTTTATTTGTTGTTTTTTTAGTTGATTCTTATAAATAAATACATAATGTCTCACTCAGAACCATGCAATTTACTGCTGAGTAGAATAAAAAGAAGCATGGAGACCAAAGTGTATTCAATAATGGATGTCACGGGTTAAGGCTGGCCAGACACTGCTCTCTCACTCCTCACCACAAACTGGGCATAGGAGAGAAAATTTAAAGAAGGGTTAATGAGTTGAGATAAGGACCAGGAGAGAGACCACTCATCAAATACCATCGTGGGCAAAACAGGCTCAACTTAGAGATACGAAGTGAATTTATTACTAACGAAATCAGAGCAGGATAATGAGAAGTCATATAAGCCCTTAAAAACACCTTTCCCCTACCCTTTCCTCCTTCCTGGCTCCACCTCTTTCCCCAGTGGTGCAAGGAGACAGAGAATGGAGGTTATGATCAGTTTATCACCTGAGGTTTTCTTCTGCTGTTCAGGGAGAGAAGTCCTTCCTCTGCTGCATTGTGGGGTCTCTTCCATGGTACCCAGTTCTCCGCAAACTTCTCCAACATAACTCCATCTCGCAAGCGGCAGCTCTTTGCGAACTGCTGCAGCATGGGTCACTCTTCCACAGGGTGCAGTCCTTCAAACTCAGGCTGCTCCAGCATTGGCCTCTCTCTCCATGTCTCCCATGGGGTCACAGCCTCAGGCATCCACCTGCTCCAGCATGGGCTCCTCCATGGGCTGCAGGTGGATCTCTGCATCCCTGTGGATCTCCAAGCGCTGCAAGGGTACAGCTGCTTCACCATGGGCTTTACCAGGGGCTGGAGATGAATCTCAGCTCTGGTGCCTGGAGCACCTCCTCCCCTCCTTCTTCACTGACCTTGGTGTCTGCAGACTTGTTCTCACATGTTCTTACTCTGCTCTTCTCTGGTTGCAAATAAAACTGTGGCACAACCTTTTTATTTCTTTTTTCTTAAATATGTTATCATGCATTACCACCATTTCTAATTGGCCCAGCCTTGGCCAGTGGCACATCCATCTTTGGAGCCACCAGGGATTGGCTCTGCCAGACACTGAGGAAGCTTCCAGCAGCTTCTCAAAGAAGCCACCTGTGTAGCAACTCCCCTGCTTCCAAACCCAAGAAATGCAAACCCAATACAGTGTCACTTCACACTCTTATGGGTTCCAGCCTTTCACCATATCAAGTTGTAAATGCATAATCTTTTTGGGCCTTTTGAGTGCACTGGAATGCCAGCTACAGTACTCTCCTACTGAGCTCACAAATATCAGCATCAGATTTACCCAGGGTTTGTTTTTTGGAGGCTGAGGAGTGGAATTTCTTTTAGTACAGATAATTGAAACAGGAAATTTTTTTTTTTTCTTTGGATATTTTTGGTCTTTTGTTCATTTGAGAGCATTTTGTGGAAAAACTACTTTGTCCTAGACACTTATGTGAAAAATTCACCCTAACTAATAGCTAAATACAGGCTAGCCTAATAACTACGTTTATATTAAGCTAGTTGTACAGGATCTCTTTACAGTGAGTGAAAAGTAGAGGTACTTACAGAAAAAGACTAAACTCACTTAAGGATGAAACTTACTAGAAATCCAAATGCTCCAGTACGATGAAGGTACTATTGAGGTTTCCATTAAGTAGAATATCTAAGTTTTCAGTGAAAATGGTCTGAAATGGAAATTTAAAAAATCGTCTTATGTTTTCACTGCAATATTATTATCACTGCAAACTTATTTAACTGCAATATTTCAGTTACTCAGAAAGGGGGAAAAAAAGAAAAAAAAAATTGACATGTGGCATACTCTTTTAATTATACTGAAGACAATATCTAAAAGTGGAAACTAATTTCACAGGTGAATTTTTTGTAAAGGTGTGATCAATTCCTTTTTTTTTTTTTTTTTTTCTCTTTAATATGTTTATCCTGAGCTGGAATTTAATGTCTTACAGAAAGGTTTTTTTCTTATTATCTACCACATTTTTATATTTAAAAGTGATAGTCAATGTACATGTATATTATAGATGTGTTTGGTTTATGGTTCACTTGGGAAATATGTCACATTCTAAGGTTTACTGAGGGTCATTTTACAAAAGGCAGACTTTCTAAATAGCTATACTGTCCTGAAAAAGTGCTATATAGTTATCATAGTTAGTAGATCAGATGGTTTGTAGCAGTACTTCTGAAATGCAACACCAGAAATAACTGGTCCTTTTGAGAAAGCATGTCATGTGTCATATTTTCATATGGTGTTTGTAAGAAAATGAACATTCAGTATAGTCAAACAATATTTTAAAATCGTGCCTCATGGAAAAGTGATTATGAAGTTTAACACAAGACCTGTTACTAATATATAAAGCCCACAAATAAAATTGTGCATATAATCTCTAAAAACTAATTCTTCTCTCTTTTTTTTTCAAACAGATAAAACAAATAATCACTCTGAACTTTATGGCATTTTGAAATTGACAGAGGCTGCATGTAAAGTGGAAGTTATGCAGTGTTGAAACAAATCTGTTATGGGCACTGTACAAATATAAGAACTTTGTTTCATGCTTTCAACTCTGAAATAATAAAAACAAAGTTCTGTGAACTGGAGAAAATGAGGCCAGGCTTCCCATAAGTAGACCTATGGAGATATTTTTCACATCAGTGTGAACTTCTGCTTGTGTTAAGGGCAGAGTACTGTCGGGGGGAGGTTTATAAATATCACTGTTGGGCTCGATGTCTCTCATTTGGAGCCAACAGATTAAGAACAACACCAGCTTCAGGTTTGCTACTAAATTTCCTATATCAAAACTAAAATGAAGGCTTAGCTCCTTCAGTGTCCTGCCAAAAACCAAGCTATTCTTTAAGCCAGGTTCAATGTAACTGCATGTGTATTCTCTGTAAGTAGTTTTGTTGAGCTGAAATAATTCTTATGCTAACTGTAGGCAAGATAGAGCACCGAATCAAAGAGAAATATTATATTTGGGGATTCAAATAACTTGTATCTGGAAAAATTTCTGTTTGTTGATGTTACTGCTGGAAATACACTCCTGTTTTTTAAAACCTGGTCCCCTAGGGTCCCTCATGTTTTACGTATGAGGAAAGAAATATTCAAGTGAATGCTTGTTTCTCCACTATATCACTCCATGAAATAGCATAAATAAATGCAGAAGTGAGAGGAAAGAGTTTTTGCCAGCAAAGGAAAAATGGATGACAGAATAAATGGCAATTGAAAGAAATTGTTCATTCTGCATTTGTCAGTGGTCCATACAACAAAATATGGACATGACTAGAGGGTATCTATAAAGTATATATGAAACTTTAATTATTTGCTCAAACTCTGTTCTGGAATTGATGTTCATAGGACTTTGGAGGATCTGACTAAAGGGTTTCCCTCACTGTAATCATGAAAAGAAAACTCCAGCAACACTCAAAGGAACAGCTTATGTAGTTAATTACCTCTTGTGAGGCTGGTGCCCAGCGGATCTGGATTTAATCTGTTACTCTCCAGGTCCAGCTTCAGATATGTGAGCATGGGTGCTGGGGTCTGAGCACAGCCAAATGAAACAGTGGTTGCATCTCAGTAAATCAATGTTTGAAAAAGAAATAGTCTCAAAACCTGAATAACAGATAAATAAGACAAGTGGGCTAATGAAAATACAAATGAAGTATGCAGATGTAAACTTTCATATGTGGTCTTTGTCTTCTTTCAGTGATATTAAACCCCGTGGTTTAGTCATGTGTCACTCAATCCCTCTGCCATGTCTACCCTTCCTTTGAAATGGTCTAGATTGTGAAACATGCATCCCAAACCTGCTGGATTTCTCTGCGTCTTCATTGCAACTGTTGCATACTGCCATCTGCCTTAGGAAGCTCAGCTGTCCTGTACTCCACTTGGTATTCAAAGATACCTTGTGGAGGGGTATTGGTCCAGTTACCATCTGTCCTAAGGTGTTAATCTCAGTTCTCTGTCTTTGTCCATAGCTGAGGAGCTCCAGGAAGAAGAGGTGTGGCAATGAGTTGCCTAATACAGCCTGGTCTCCTTTCCTAAGGGCCCTTCAGGTATGAACAGGGGTTACACATCTTCCTTTGGCTAACTGGATATAGATCTTTAAGCTGGACTTTCCTGCTGTAATGAATTGGGATCTCCAAACTACCACAGGTGTTCTCTATGACCCTGAGTAAGCTGTTCAGTCTAACTTTGATCTCCTGTGTTTGCTCATGTCTGTTGAAACGATAACATTTTCAAGGTATCTGTCCTCTCTCTGTGTATTTTCCAGTCCAGCACAATGGAGTCCTGATCTTTGGTGGAACCTCTATATACTATTTGATTACTAATCATGAATAGAACATACTTGCCTTGCAGAGGTAATGGATGTAGAATACAGAGGGAGGAAGACAGGCCCTTATTCTTCTTTAATGTTTATTATACATATTGAGAAGAAGCTAAACATCTTTTGCATGGGATTGGAAAATAACATTTTTAACCTCAAACAACAGCAGTACCACAATCTGCTGTTTGCACAGTAAAGAAGCAGAAGTCCATTCATTTTGTGCTTGGTTATCCATACTCCTCTAAATTTCCTCACCATAAATTCTTCTACCTCAGACTTTTGCTTGTATTATCTCTGGACAGTGGATGAATGTAACTGTTTTTAGGTGATTTGGGGGGAACCCTATAAACATATAAAGTAATGCTGGAATATGTGTAACACTGCTTTTGTGACCCCATAAATGAAGAGCAGTGGGCTTTGAGACTGTAGAGCTGTCATGCAGTCATGCTCCTGAGTGCATTGTTATGCAAAAGACAAAATTGCTTAGACAGGTACCTAATTTCTTGTGGAAACTCTTGATTGTCATCTCCACCCTCACCACTATACTGAGCAAGTGACTGTCACTCATGTAAGTCTTTACATACTTTTTTAATATATAATTTATAATGAGAAGCAAATGAGGCACAAAGCAGACAACTGAATAGCAGAACCTGATGCAGCTCTGGCTATGCCTGGGACTACTGCGTGGGACCACAGGAATGTTCCATGTTTCTCACCCTCTCTTGTCCCTAATGGAAAAGGAAGACTGGGGCAAGAAGATCCTGGGTTTCTGGGAAATGCAGGCAGCAGACTAAAAAGACTAAAGATTCAAAGTTGTTTAGATGTAGGCTTCCTACTGAGTTTGATGGAAGAATAAACAGCTTTGATGATTTGAGATCAACTGCCTCCATCAAAACCATGTCAAACCAAACTTAGGTAGCCCAATTACTAAATAATTTTCTGTCTGGTTTTCTGTATTTCTGTGGCTCTAAATAAAGAACAGACATTTTACCAGATCTCACCAATGTGAGTTCTTTTTTTTTTTGGAGAAATCCTAGGAACTAGAGGACATGGCACGTAACAGCCTGTGATTGTTGGAAGGCACAGTCACAGGTTCAGGAGGCCATTGTAGTCCTGAAAATGCATTACAGTAGAGATAATTCCTAGGGAAAACCAAGTTTCATGTCTTCTCCCTGATTGCTCACATGAGAAGCCCTGTCTAACACTTCACAAGGAAATAATTCTGATTATGGCAATGGCATGCTGATAGAATAGGTACACTTAGACATGCTTCTTTATAGCTGAAGCACTCATGCAGTAGAGAGGAGAATTTATCTTAGAGAGGAACTGTGAAGCAAAGTGAATGAGAAAAACATGAGGAGGTCCAGAAATTGCTCGAAAGGAAGTGTCTACTGAATGGTGAAAGTTGTCTCCCTGCACAAATGCAGAACTATATGCTGTTCTCAATCTACTGCACAAAGGCAGCCTGACTTGAAATTGTTAAACAATGAATTACAGCAATCAGAAATCTAAGCCAAATTCTTGAATCATATAGAGTAGCAACACTCTATTGATTTGAGTGGAGTTACCTTGGTTCTCACCTGCAAAAAGATATCAAAAGCAATCTACATAATTTAACAAAGAAGCTGAGTGGGATTTACATTTTATTAAATGTTTCAAGAAGTCTGTTAATCCCCAAATGAAACGTAGTGGCCATGATGTAGGTAATATGCAGCTTCATAAAGATACTGTCCTGCCCCAAAGATACAGCACCTAATAAAGGAAACAGCCAAATATGTGGAAAGAGGTCCTTGCACCAAAGTATTCGATGACAGATGAAATTATGAGGATATATTATATCTATATAATATATAATATATATAACATAACATAACATAATATAATATGGATTAATATATGCTCTTTTAGTTTGTTCATACAAGTTTATAATTCTTAGTGACATGCCATTTAGGAATGGATTGGGACAATATGGTTTATGATAAGTTGGTTACTCAATTTAAATTAATAAAACCTTACGTACATTAATTTTGTTGTTTATAAATTCTTGTGAAAGCACTGGAAAATATTTTGCCCTCTCCTTATAGATGATGTCCAATTGCCTGTTTTTTCAGTTGAATAAATCACCTTTGAACCGGTCTCTTTATTTAACAGTATTAGATTCTTTATCAGTCAAAGTATTTATTTTGCTTCACTGATGTAGTAAGTTGTGCAAAGATTTTCTTTGACTACCCAGGGAGGACAGATCTCCCTAGCACCCATCACCACACAGTATCATCCCTTATGCAAAAGACTATTTCAGAGAATAAATAAATCAAATGGAGGAAAAAATAAAAAGAAAACCTATTAGTAAAATCCAGCATGGATGAATGGATATATTTTTGTTTTTTCTAATAGAAAAATGATAGTATTTGTTGAATTATAAAACAGTGACTTTCTTATTCATTAAATAAGGAAGAAAAATTAAAAAACCCACAACTCTTGACATTAAGAGCATGCACCATATTCAGTGCTCAAATTAAAATATATATTTATAGACATACTTCAGGTTGCTCTGATCTTTAAAGCTTTTAATTTAGCTGAAAAATGTAGAGTTTAGTTTTATGTACTCTCTGATTTACTAGGATATGTTTAAAAAATCTGTTTCATACAAACACTCTCTGTCTCTCTCATTCAATAAAGATAAGTAAGGAACAACATACAAAATGATGGATCCCAGGTATACTGACTCTTTTTGCTTTCCGATCTTCTACTTGGTCTTTAGTTATTATTGTTTTAAAAAAGTTTTAGATTGAAATGCCATTGTGTTAACTGATTTAGAAACACAGGTTCATGAAATGTAAATTAATGAAAAGAGAGGTTTCTCCTCCTTTCCTTAGCCTAAGGAGATGTAACACAAACTAAATTAACTCTGCTCTTGGACTAACGGTTGTAACAAAATATAAAATTAATTGACATTAAGCACTTCCATTTCAGCAATGATAGGGTTTATTTGTTTGGTAACAAGTAGGCTAGAAATTTGAAACTATGTTTTGAATGTTTATATATGCATGTGTGTGATTGCATTTAATATTTGCAGAATGGAATTTTTATTTTTGTTAAGTACTTTTCACTTGAAACACTCCTTAACCCATATATAAACTGAATAGTTGGATGCTTTAAGGTTACCTGAAGATGAATAAGGAGCTATAACTAATCACTGAAAACCCAAAGCAGAAATTCCTTTGAAGTAAGGCATGTTTATGATTTTTCCCTTTTAAATAATAGCAAAATAATCTCTAATTTGAAATGTAATATTTTATTGACATTGAAGCATTTTCCACAGGTATCTATCCGAACATGAAGCAGATCTTTTTGTTCAGGCAAGCTGAAGCAGAAAAACAACGTCTGAAAAAATATGAAAGATCATGGTGTTATCTTTTACGAGACTAAAGTGTTAGGATCATAAATCGCCACATAGCTGCTGGCACACACAAATGTGTGAATGTGAGCATCATTAAAGAAAACTATATAGCTACTTGAATATCTTAGAGTGGAAAATATAATTATTAAGGTTTTTAATTTAAGGATCTCAGCTGTGAGATGTTACAATAAAGGCTTGCTATATATATATATATATTTATTTTGTTATTATTTCTTTTGCTTCAGGGGACAGAGCATTTATACACAAGGCAACAAAGAGTTTGTATTGCCTCTCATTTATCCTCTTAAAACCAGAGACCCACCTAGGTCCTCACTATTTAGAAAGGTAGAAATAAAATCTCAGATATAGACAGTGAAGCATTTCAGACTTACCAGAATGCAGACCTCGGTCTTAAGTTTATGTGTCATAATTTGTCTAAGTAGCATAGTACATTGTATATCCAGGACATTAGCTGCATGCACTGTTTTTTTCTCATTCAAGAATTAATCTTGCAACTGTACACCCAAGTTGATAGGTGTGGCACTGAGAGTTTTATTTTCAGTCCTAAATAATTTCTACAACAAATAATAAAACTGTAGTGTTGGGACTGAATCATCCTCCCTCTGTACTATTACTTTGGATTCAGATCCTGTTCCTGTCCCCATGGACCACTCTTGGGTCCTTTGTTTGAAGTTGATGTTTTGTCAGAGTAATGATATGGGCTGCAGGCATGAGGTAAAGCTAGTGGTTTTATCTTGTGTACAGCAGAAGCGTTATATACCAGAGTTGAATGTAAGACAGATTTAATTAGAAGCCGGGGGGGAATGAAGGTTTGTGACAGGAATAAATCAATGTTTTTGATCATTAGACCTTGTGCAGATTCTGCTGCTCTAATGGAAAACTAGTGCATGCTATTTCCTTCAAAACCCTTGACATAACTGTGATATATTTCTCTGACGTACTGTTGGACATATTTCTTTGACTTTCACCATCCCCCTTTTGATCTCACTTTAAATTATTACTAAGGTATGAAAAAAATATTATTCTTTTGGTTGCTACAGTAACATGTCCTATAACCCCCAGGCATGTGCTAGCTCTTTATCAAATGTTTATGGCAACAGCTAAATGAAAGTCCACAAGGAAATAAAATGATAGTCATAGTGCACTTAGATTACTGGACTCTCTGCGCACCACAGAGGTGATGGACCATGTCCTCAGTTGGAACTAGACTAATTTATTTCAGGTGAAGATCTATTCCAATCATTTTAATTTGCGTCAACATAAAGCCATGCTGGTTTTGAATGGCAACTTCTGCCATTAATGTCAGTGAGGTCATTGACATTGAGTTTATCTGGGGCTAGGACTGACACTGCATCCATTGTTTGTATGCCGTCTTCTTATGTGGGATTTTTGTGCTAGACTTGGGGGCAATAAGTTATGGATTATTTCTCTCTCTTAGAGATAGCTGTATTGGGACTGCAAAAAAAAAAATGCCATCTCTTCATTCTCTAATGCTAATTATGCAAAATCAGATGCACTTTGGGAGATGAAGTGGTTGTGTGTCTCAAACTGTGTAACTATAAATATATAACTGTGTGCTGAAAACAGCGTGTGGAGTTCTGTTTCTGTGCCTGTGTGTGTTTCTCTGGTAGATGAGTCTGTTCTCCCACCTGGAGCAAATAGCAGATAATACAATTATAGAAAGTTAACTCCTCACTACTCATGGGTGGAATATTTGTGTTGTCTAATATTTAGGCCAAACTTAAGAGTAATCAGAGCTTTTCGTTTTCACAAGTGTAGCCTTGATTCAGGTATCACATTTATATTCTCAAAGGTCCATTTCAATATGTACTCTCTGGTCTTACAAGCCAATTTATACACATTTTGTGTTACATATATTCTTTACCGAATTTACCTTAATTCAGAATTTTTGTAGCTATATTGAAAGCTGATGATTATTTCCTTTTACTGTAATTTTGTCCTAGTGTTATGAAGACTGTGAACACTTCCAGTCACAGTTGTTTAGATGAGAAGAAATAATATAAATAATGTTTTATTTCTGGTAGAAACTGCCTTTTGTGCTCACATGTATGCCTGGTAGGCCAGATGTGAATGAACAACAAACTACAGAAAATAATAAAACATTAAATCATGAAGGCATTTGGAGGAAACAGTTTTCTCTTCCTTCTCTGTAGTGCTCACTACATGCTTATTACAGTATTCAACTCTTTTATGGAACGGACTGTTATGGTTAACCCATAAATAGAGCTTTTCCTGTACACTGCGCTCTCTTGGCTGCAAGTAAGCTTAGGAATTTATGTTGGAGGTGAAAGGTCCAGCTATATTCACAGAAAAACACACCTACTACTTCCCAGTAAATATGAGTGTGGCTTTATAAACTGCTTAATGTCATCAGTCTATCTTCCAGATTCATAGAGTGAAGAGTGTATGACTCTTTATAGCAAAAAGCTTGTAACTGTCGTACAGAATCTTTTCCAATTCAATAGTAGTGGCTTTTTAATAGTTTCAGTTTGACACTGACTTGGAGGAACAGATGAAATTACTCCTCCATAGCATCTGCAAGACAGAAAACAATTATGATGAAACGAGGACTACTAAACAAACCACTAAGTTACATGTACATATGTACATGCAACTATTCCTCAGCTATTACTAATTTTTTTTAATGGAAATATTTTAAGTAAAGAACATGGAAAATTAATTTTTTCCACATATTAACCTCATCTTCTACAATAAAAAACCTGCAAAAATACAGCTATTTTATGCCAATAATTTTTAGTTGAGCTATGACACTTCTTAAGATAGAGATGATATCATTTAGAACCTACATCAGTCTCTGCCAGCAATTTAGAAACTGGAGACCTGAGGTTTATCAACTCCGTATTTAAAAATCCATTTATTTTATCCATTTTTTACTGGGGTATTGATATTTGATTACTGTTGGTGTGGGGTTTTTTTTGGTTCATTTTGTTTTGGTTTTCTTACTTCTCTCTAGTTGACTTCTTTAAATTCAGCATTGTTTTCTGTAGGTATCTTCTTTACTTTTTAGTCTTTCTGTGAATGACCCCTGACTCACCTTCATTTCAATAAGATGTTTGCCAAGAAGCAACACAAAAGCTCTGGGCTTCGTGCCAGCTCTAGTTCCAGACATTCACCTACATTCTGTTGAGATAATGGAAGTGTCCATAATGAGATCATTTAATGTCATTGAACTGTTTGATGCATTAGAAAAACAGAAACACATACAAGCAAGGAAGATTGAATCAAAATGTAAAGAGACATGAATTTTAACCACTTTCTATTTGGCTTCTCTTGCACTTAAATCTGGTATTGTGGTTTTGGGCTACAGTGGGAGACATGATATTGGATTTGAGTAATAACATCAGTATGCTACTTTTAATGTTTCTGTGAAATCAAAGAAGTTCTGCTAGATATATATAACCTCTCAGAAAATCAATAAGCAAAATTATTAAAAAGTATGATTTGGCTAATTTTAGTGAAATCTTTAGTTCAAAAATAATATAGCCTAACTTGTATTTATCACAGATCCAAAAAAAAAGAGCTGATATTAAGAGCAAAATAAACCATCTGATTTTCAATCCCTAGGGCTATTACATTCTTTAGCAGTAAAGAATGTCATGGAAGTGAAAGAGAGTCACACACAGAAAGGAGATGTAGTTCAGTAGTTTGGGTGCCTCAAATAAACTTTATGTTTTCTTTAAAGTACATTTTCATAGCTCCTTTCTTGTCTAACAACAGTTTTATATCATAGAAAATCCCCTGACTTTGATAGTGTGATTCCAAGTTAAGACCTCCCCGTAGTCTTGCACTGAACCATTTGACTGATTGATTTAAAGACATGTTGGAGTGCCTGAACAGAGACAACCGTTTTGCTGAGGAAAGGGAACAGAGATCTGTCCTCCAGTGCTCTCAAATGATACAGGGCTAAGCAAGTCTGCTCCCAAGATAAGATCACAGCACACACAGTTACTAGTGTTCAGAAGAAATATTTTAATGCATTAAACTCTGGTATCACCTTTGTCAATCACGAGCTCTATTAGCTCATATTCATTCCACTTAACTTTTTTTCTTTTTCTCTTTTTCTTTTTTTCTTTTTCTTTTTATCTTTTTCTTTTTTTTTTTCTTTTCCCTTTTTCTTTTTCTTTTTCTTTTTCTTTTTCTTTTTCTTTTTCTTTTTCTTTTTCTTTTTCTTTTTCTTTTTCTTTTTCTTTTTCTTTTTCTTTTTCTTTTTCTTTTTCTTTTTCCTTTTTCTTTTCCCTTTTTCTTTTCCCTTTTTCTCTTTTTCTTTTTCTTTTTTCTTTCTTTTTCTTTTTCTTTTTCTTTTCCTTTTTCTTTTTCTTCTTTTTCTTTTTCTTTTTCTTTTCTTTTTCTTTTTCTTTTTTCTTTTTCTTTTTCTTTTTCTTTTTCTTTTTCTTTTTCTTTTTCTTTTTCTTTTTCTTTTTCTTTTTCTTTTTCTTTTTCTTTTTCTTTTTCTTTTTCTTTTTCTTTTCCTTTTCCTTTTTCTTT
Source organism: Coloeus monedula (assembly GCF_965178545.1). Lineage (NCBI taxonomy): Eukaryota > Metazoa > Chordata > Aves > Passeriformes > Corvidae > Coloeus > Coloeus monedula. Next base: position 39,700,451 of record NC_138783.1, read on the forward strand.
TCCCTTTTTCTTTTTCTTTTTCTTTTCCCTTTTTCTTTTTCTTTTCCCTTTTTCTTTTCCCTTTTTCTCTTTTTCTTTTTCTTTTTCTTTTTCTTTTTCTTTTTCTTTTTCTTTTTCTTTTTCCCTTTTTCCCTTTTTCCCTTTTTCCCTTTTTCCCTTTTTCCCTTTTTCCCTTTTTCCCTTTTTCCCTTTTTCTTTTTTTGATTTTTCCTTTTCCTAAATCATAAAAGCTTTGGAAGAAATAAACCTTCAAACACTTCCACAACTGTAACTCAAAAAATATTTGGGGAGACATTATACTGTTCTGTTTTTCCTTCTTTAAATCAGTTGATTCAAACAAAATAATTCAACTGACACCTTGGTATTTCAAAAGGTCATTTTTGCACCTACTAAATCTATGATGCCATCTTGTTTGACTTTTATACAAGGACCTCTGTGTTTTAAATCCTGCTATCTGTTGGTAGGATGTCTCTGTAAACAACTGAAAAATGTTTCTTTTATCCTTTTCCAAATTCCTCCTTCCCTGTATTACTCCAAGGAGTTCTTTGAAAACAAAGCAAAGTAAAAGCATAAGTCTCCTGCTATGGCAAGATCAGCCACGTCTCACTGCTTTCTCTTTGTTCCTTGTCTGTCTACACTCATCTTTTGTTTCAGCCTCTATATTTAGACTGTGAGCTCTCTGAGACAGGGGCTGTCTTGTTTTGATCCATGTTCTGTGCCACGTATTAAAGCAGTGCAAATAAATAACACTAATGATGTACTGCTCAAGTCTGTCAGGCTACTGTACTGCTGTACTCAGCTAATCTGGCTGGTGAGGCGGGAGATGTAGGTAGGTGTAGTGACAGTGCCTGTCACTGTGTGTTTTTGCATCTTAACAGCTATGGAATCTATCAAGTTTCATATCAATTCACTAGTTTCCAAAGCTTGTTCTGAGTTTTGAAAAAATCTGTAGTTCTTAATGTGCTGTGGAGGTAAAAGCAGCTTGTAAACAGCAGTATGAAATGCCCAGAGCTGGTAATTTTCATTTTAGCAATGTCAAGTTTTCAAAAATTTTGGTTTTTAGGAGGAAAAAAATCTACATTAGAAGAAACTTTGGGGCAGAAAAAAAAAAAGTAATTGAAATGTATTTAAAAATGTAGTTTTGGTCTTTTTCAAAGTAATTTCTACCTAATTTTGAAATACTCTTTCCTTTCAAAATTATGAAATTGTAGGAACACCTTTGAAGGAGAGGCAAAGAGATGCAGACAGTACCTGCTAATTTAATTTTACCAAAGTGAATTTTAGAAAAATTATTCAAGTACTGGTATTTGGTTCTACTTTGGTAGCTTAAACATAATCATGTGAGAAGAAGATAATTTGCCATTTGAATTTAAGAGTATTAATATCAAAACCATCATTTGAAACTCAAACTTATGGATTTTTTTTTGTTGTTTTGTATTCATTAATAGCCCCATTTTCTTCTTAATACCTCCATAAAAGTCTTCCCTGTATTAGAAGGAAAGGACTGCCATAGGAAAGTAGGAAGATGTGGAAGTATTACAAATGAGACAACTGAAATGTACTGTTCAGTGATTACAAGAAGGTTAGTTGTCAGACCCTCACACTATTATTTTTAATCTATATCTGTCTGAAAATTCAGTGAGAAATGGATATTTGCCAGATTTCAGCCCTGTTTCTTTGTGGATAATCTCTAGAATAGAACATCTTTATTCTTTGACATTAAACTTCTGAACCCTGTTGCATACAGATTTTTAAAAGGATTGCTCAAAATAGTACAGATTATAAAGCCAAAGTTTGGTTCCTCTCTAATTGCAACAGTGGATCTTCACAGGATTTGTAAATAGTTTGACAAGAAGCTTTTATCAGCAATTTTTTAAAAATCACAATATAGCCACTATTCTGCAGTCCTCCATTGTCAGTAAATTTATGGTCTGCTCAGTTAGCAAGGAACTTTAAACCAAAACTGATCCTGTAGAATGTTATGTAAGAGAGGAATTTTCAGGATGAGACTTACCACTACAGAAGAATAATTTTTCATACAGAATTTAAAGTTCTTTGATGAAAAATGGGAAATTGCTTTTTAAAATATTATATTCTGTCAGGGAAATGTTATACTTACTGAGTCTAGCTAGAACTTGAGCTTTGAGATTAAGTTCTTTGTAGTTCTTCTCTTACTTCATAGACTCACAGGACAATTTACATGGGAGAACACCTTTGAGTCCAACTCTTAACCCAGCGCTGCCAAGTCCACCATGTCCCCAAGTGCCACATCTATGTGTCTTTTAAATACTTCCAGGGACGGTGGAAGTATTATTCCTCCACTTCTGTAGGCAGCCTGTTCCAGTGTTTGATAACTTTTTTGGTGAAGAAATTTTTCCTAATATCCAATCTAAACTTTCCCTGTACCTTCCATGCATGTCAGATACCAGGTGAATGGTCAGATAGGGAAGAAACTGTTGAGTGCAAGTGACTGTCTGCATGGTTTTTCTAAAAAATCCTGAACATATGTGCATTCCAATCTTTGTGAGCCAGAGATATGTTTCCTCTGATATGCTTTAGCTAACTTACCTTGCAAACATTCCTTTTTCAGGAGCTTAGGTTTATTTTTGATTCTTCTTCTGTCTCAGTAGAGATACCACTTACCGCCTTGGGTTTACAATGTCTCTTTGACAAATTGCCTGCAAGTTGCACAGTGAAGTGCTGAGCCTAAAATCACCTTGTGAATCTAGCACAAACAGGTTTGCCACTTTTTCCTAGGATGAATCCTGAGAGTGTCAGTGGATCTGAGGCTCTCGCTTTATTGTCTGTTGTCTGTCAAATCATTCTGGCAATAACAGGCTTTGAGAGCGCTCCTGCATCTCAGTAAGGTACTACTCTGCAAACCTTTGAGGACTTTGTCTTATTTGTGAGGTGTCACTGCTTGGCAGTAGATGAGCCTTAAAAGGTCTTGTCATCCTCTTGGGATACCTATTATTTGACATCTCTCCTCAAATCATTATGAAAAGTAGAAAAACATTAAAGTAGAACTGAAAGTGATTTTACTTACTGAAATGCAAAATTTATGAAGTTGTTTACTTGGAAAAATAAGAAGTGAAATAATAACATATTCCTAATTAACTTAGTCTGATTTAAATTTAAGTTTGTTTTCACATCTCAGTCAGAGTGAAGGCTCTGAAGCCTGGGTAGTTCTTCAGGTGATTTTCACAGATCACACAGCTGTGACCCTGTCCTTTAGAAAGGCCAATCCTTAGGCTTTGCTTTCCTCAAATAGGATCATAACTTGTAGTGAACCTGCCAATCTTTTTTAACTAAAAGTAAATTCATCTCTATCCACTTCCTATAAATCCTACATCCTTACAACTGAGTCAATCAGGGCATCACTTCTGTGCTAGCAGAATCCTGCCTGACATTGGATTTATCTTCATTAGAAAAAGATTTCCTTGTCTGTCTCCATGGGATCTGTCTGCTGGGTGGGCTCAATTACATTTGGTGTCTAGTTGACTACAAGCAGAGCCAACCTTCAGTGAGAGCAGAAAAATGGGATTTTGACCTGGAAGTGGAAAGATCATTTACCATGTTAAATGAAATTCATCCTACTGAATGATCTGAACTTTATTAATTGATGACTTAAGTTCATGGCATATGGTAGAAGGTACAATGACAAACAAATTTTTATAAAGTTATAGTGAATACAATAATATAATACATACAAGGAAAGTGTAATGAAACCAAAAATGCAGAGTCACTCTAGATTTCAGTCCAGATACCCTTAGTTATTTAAAAGTCATTTATGTATACCAAGATCATTTTCTATACTTATTCAAGAGGAGTGATCTATTCCAAAGGGGATTTCATTAAATCCTTTAGCAGATATCAAGCTGAGCAGAATGGCTCTTCACTTGATGAGCCAACTTTACTAAGAAAGTTGGTCTTAGATATCTGAAGTTCAGTGAGGGGAAATGCCAAGTCCTGCACCTACAGAGGACTGATTCCAGTCAACAGTACACACCGGGATTCACATGAGTGTGACTCTGTGAAACCCTGTTTTATTAGATTAACTGATTAATTAACTTGTTCACCATAAAATAAAGATGAGTTCATCAGATCATTATTAATCATTAAGGAAGTCCAGATACAAGAGGTATTAAGCTTGTTTAGGAGTCACAACATGTTTGGAATGTATATATTGGTGGAAATGATGGAGGGTATTGTTCGAGAAGGTACCAAAGGGGAAATAAATAGTATCCAGAAGTTAGATTTGGGGTTTTAATTGTTATTATATTCTTTAATGATTTTAATTTTTTTTATGATATTCTCTCAAGTAATGTAACCTACAGGCCTTCTGTGTTTAAAACAAATGTCGAGGTACTACTAGTTGATGGATAAAAGATCACAAAGCTTCCCTGCACCAAAAGGAGGTTACAAAGTGTAAGAAAACTGATCAGTTTATATTCCTTCTTTTTTCTGCCTTTATAGCATTTTTGAGTCATTGTAGGGTTTTTGCTATCCCTGAGGACAAGGCAGAGCAAACAGTCTATGATCTAGTCCGTAGGGTAGATGAAATTCAGCTGGGAAAAGTCTGTCTTGAGAGAGGGTCATGTCTAGCTCAAGTGCCACAAGAGAACGTTAAACAAACCTTAACCACTTCACTAGCACCGATCTATCAAACAAGCTTCACAGTAAAAACTAAAGAGATATTAGCATGGCTCAAAGAATTTAAAATCTGATATCTCACATGATAAGAAAAATGGTAGGAATAAAAGCTACAAAAAAGAGAGAACATGTCTCTCACACCCCATAGCTGTGTAAACCCCATCACAGCTGAGCTCCAAGAATAGAAGTGAGCAGACACATTGGCATAAATAAACCAAAGTTTGTGTAGCCTGTAGGCATGGCCGGCTGTAAGACATAGAATTTCTAGAAAATACTGAGTTGTCCTGTAGAGAAGTGCAACATTCCTGGATTTGTGCTTTCAGCTAGTTTTCAAAACAATAATTCCTTGTGAGGAAATGTCATTTTGGAGACCCTAATGCAGAACTTTATCCTTGGCTTGAGTCATTAGCTATCTACTGTGTATTGCCCCTCACTCAAAACATTAGATAAAACCTTTTCTTGAACCTCAATAGAAAACCAAAGGGCTTTGGATGATCTGACTTAGAATTCAGCACCTTTCATACACCATTGTGTCATCTAATGCGTTTCTTAAAAAAAGGGAAAACCATACAGGCCTTGCTTTAAAAAAATAGAACAAGATTAATAGGACAAATCCAGCGATGAAAATTCAATATATAAGCCAAGATAAAAAGAGGAGATAATAGTAAACATCTCTCTGGAAAATAGAAGTTTTGGTGATTAAAGGCCAGAGCATGAACACAGCAGGCAGACACTATAGGGGTTTAGAGGGTAAAAAAACTAATTAGTGGAATGGATTAAGAGGCCAAGGGCAAAAGCAAAGCAGTAGTTTTGACTGCAAGAATAAGATTAGATCATGAATGTAGTTATGCTGTTGATTCTGTTACTTTTAAATCTGTGCTTTTGAAACAGATTTGGCACATGCAATATTGTGTCATATGAAGTAAAAAAAAATATTTTAACTGATAAGATGCTGAGTGAGGACCTCAACTTTCTCTCATCCAGGGAACACAAAACAAGGAAACAGAGCTTCTCAAGGTAAGCTTATTTTATATTTTGTGTTTTCATTTATAAAATATTCCAGAGAGATATGAGTTCTGAGAAAATACTTGGATATCTTTTATTTATGTAAGACTCAAGACTGACTGAAGTTTTGAAAGGTCTGTTTTGTTCCTACCGTATTCAACTATACTTCTAAGTTATTATAAATGTGCCCTTTTCCTGTTTCCCTGGTGCAGCAGGATGTGGTAAGAGCATATGATTATTTATGAAAAGTTGCAGCAAGGCAGAAATTCTTAACACTAACAGTTGTACAAAAACAGCACTATGAATATGGATAAAAACATAGACAAGGTATTCACAGGCACTCAGGAAAGTTATAAAATACCTTTACCCTTGTTATCTCTATCTTTTTTTTCAATATAAGAATACAGTAATTGCAATGTTTGAAAAGAAAGACAGAAAAAAATCTTTGTATGATACTGAAGCCTTCTACTGTAACATACTTATAACTCTTCACATATATTCTAAGCATTTACTAATGTATTATATTAGTTCATTGTCTTTATCCAGAAATAGTTATGGGCAACACTCTTTTTAAGTAGCTATAAAAATTGTAGGCCAAATACAACGGTAGGCAGAAAGCAAAAGTTGGGAGAAATAAACAAATAATGAAAAATATGAGGGGTAACAAGGAGCTATTTAAGAATGCTTTGGTGGGTACCAGAAAAGCTGCAGTCACTCTGGAGAAAGAAGGTCCCACTAGTTAGAAATTATGTAAAAGAGAGCAGTTACATGCCACAAAACAACAAAAAGGTATCAAATATGATAAGAGTCATGAAAAATTGGCATGGAAATCCATGCTATACAGGAATAACTTTATGTCTATTAGAAACAGTAATAACATGAGGACATACTTTCATATACATCCCAGTAGAACAAGGTATAATTAAAGAAAAAAAAGAGGTCTTTATCTTGATAATGATTGTAGAATTATCAGTAAATTACTAGATGTTCAATAAATATATTGATTCTATTTGAAGATCAAACATTTATCTGAATATTGTCACACAGAGAGATGATGAAAGCAATGAATATGCTGATTGGCTTCTCTAAAGCTACACATTTGAAGTGTTCTTATGTAATTTATGACTAATAGTTTAAAGGACATGGTTAAGGATCTCTCTGGGCTGTTAATGTTGATTTTTCAATAAGCCTCGAAATGCTGTAAAAGCTCCAATGTTCTGAAAGAAGCAAATGTTCCACAATTTGTTTCAAAGAGGGTAAACTGGTCACCTTTTCTCAGTTAAAGGTTCATCATCATAATGCTAGTTCACATAGAAACAATGATAAATCTGATCAGTATTAAAAGGTTAAAGAACTGATATAATTAGTCTGGAAAAACTTACAGAAAAATCTTTGGATCATTTATTCTGTACAAATTTCTCTAAAGCTTCTGACTTGATTCTCAAGAACATATTTATGAAGTAATTAGAATGATATAAGAACAGCCTGTGCAAGTTCTGCAAAACAGAAACCAGCTGATCCTGGGCTTTCACTGTAGGAGCTACTCTGCAGAGTAGGCCAGAGACTGAAAAGTCTCTCTGGCCATCTTTTTTAGGATTCAGTTCCTGGCATGTGCTTTGTACTGTTATAAGAGAATTGCAAGAATACAATAAATCCTAGCAGCATTTGTAGTGAATCTCACTGGTCTAATGTCTGAACCTTCTTTTTATTGCTATAAAATTATGTCATAAAATAACACAGATTTTTTTTTAATTTTGATTTTCACAACAGGCTCAAAAAAAATTCATAATAAATGCAATGCTTGCAGAAAACCGTATTTGTTGTGTCACTGTAGTAAAAGTTATTGTGAGGTGTTAGATACGGTCTAAGCTAAGTAATGATTAGATATGTACTCCCCAGTTTTGACTGAAATATGAAGAATATATGTGTTCTTCAATCTGTTCCTAGAGTATCAATCTAACAAGACCTTTAAAAAGTGTTGCAATTGCAAGTTTTCAAATTATTTAAGGAATATTTAGGCCAACAGGTTCTTTTCACATCAACCGAGTTATTACCTACTATATGATAGTAAGGCAAAAAGCCCAAAACAACCCAAGCAAAAAGTTGTATTCAGCATGCTTTATTTTCTGAGATAGATTTTATATATCTGAACCCAAAATATTTTTGTAGTATAATGGAACTTCCTCATTCAGATGTAAATGTGTTTTCTTTTGCTCTAATGAAGCAGTTAATCAAGTCTGTTTACTCATCTACAGAACATATATTCCTTATAGCAGCACATAGTTTTGTACACATAATTGCATGTCTTCCACATTCACTGACTAGCTACTGATATAAACAAAGATATTATGGTGGGGTGTTTTTTTTTTTTTTTTTCCTTACAGGCAATTCAAAATCAAATGCCTAAAAAGAGGAAGTGAATACTAAGTAGAGTTCGTATATTAAAAAAGAGCATGCAAGTCCTTCATTCTCCATATGCAAATTTGAAAACAACTTCTCCATTTATGTCACTACAACTGGATGTTTGAAAATCTAGGTATCATTTCACTTTTTTACAAAAAAATTTACAAAATCAATTACTGGCAATTTCAAGCTGAGAAGCTGGGTTGGAACTGAACACCTGCCTGCCCATGGGAAGCAGTGAATGAATTCCTTGTTTTCCTTTGCTTGTGCACATGGCTTTTGCTTTACTTAATAAACTGTCTTTATTGAAGCCTATGATTTTTCTTACTTTTAGCCTTCTGATCATTTTCCCCAAACTGCTGTGGGGAGGAGGGAGAGGGACTGTATGGAATACGTTGGGGGGTTAAACCATGGCAAAAAATACGTGACTAAAATTAGCATTTCTGGTCTAAAGGTGGTACACTCAAATGCACACATGAGCATATCTACAAGTACTTTGGAAGGTAATGACAGAGTGTAAATAGTACTATTGGTGGTGGTGGCTGTTGCAAGTGAGCAAAGGATTTTTGGATGCTGGAAGACACTATTTGGTGTAAAGTCATAGAATAATTTAGGTTGGAAAAAAACTTTAAGATCATCAAGTCCAACTGTTAACTTAACACTCTCAAGCCCACCATTAAACCATATCCTAAGTGCCACATTAAAACATTTTTTAAATACCTCCAGACATGGTGATACAGCCACTTCCCTGGGCAACCACTTCCAATGCTTCAAAGCCTTCTCAAAGAAGAAATTTTTCACAATAGCCAATCTAAAAGTTTTATTTAACAGATTTAAAGAACTATGTAGGAAATAATCAGTTCCACAAAAGCAAATCTCTACAAATATAGCACCTCTCTATTACAATGTGAGCCTAAAGGTGCAGCATATTTTGCCATTCTCATTGTGTTACCAGTGAGCTCTTCATCTAATATGAGACAGAGCAGATATATTTGAGACAGAACCATTTTTATCACACTCTCTGTCTTGAGGAGCAGGAGGCTCCAGATTTATCTGTACTTCGTGTTTTTACCATACTGACACTCTAGGTGACAGAATGCTCGCAGGGGAACAGTGCAGAAAAGGTGATTGAAAATTGGCTCATTTATTGTAATTTTAATCCTCTAAAGGATGTAACATGTAATACTTAAGTATTCCTTGTGTATATATCTAGTTGACCACCTGGAAAGTATTATCTAAGAAAATGTGGGGAAAAATAGAGCCATTCCTTTTCTTGTTTTTAGGCTGAGTTTGTAGGGTAAAATTTGGCTGCATATTCTTCTCTTGGAACTTCACCAAATGTTACTACAAAGCATTTTGACACTGGTATAAATTATTCACAGGATGCACAGTCTGTGTTGTAACAGTCTCTGTCACCTCACGGCAACAGAGCAAGGGAGGAAGGGTAGTAGAGTCTCCAGCTGTGGATGAAAACATGCCTCTCCCCTCATCCATCCACCTGGTAAAACAAATACCTTGTCTGGTTCCGAGGGGAAAACGACAAAGGATTCATAAATGGGAATAACTGACCTTGAGAGTATGATACAGGCCTTGACACTAAAGTACATACTGGCAAGAAAAAGCTATCTTTACACTTTGAAAGGCTTTTGAAACATCTTATATATTAGAAAAAATTGCTTCTACTGCTACCAGCACTTTGCCAAAGAGGTCTCTAATGATCTTTCTCCTTTTTGTTTAAGAAATATTTAATGAAAATCATAAAAAGGCAAGCTGATATTTTTCTCTCAGTTACATTTGCAGAGAAAATTAGAGGGACTACAGTGCCTTGACTGAAGCTGTTGCCATTACTATTCTCTGAAAGTAACAGCCACTGCAGAATTAATCACTTGATTGTCATTTAGAAATATCTCTAGAGTAAAGGCAGTGTGGCTGAACCAACCAAAACAGATGCCAGTATTAACCATTTGCTGTTTGTTCTTTTTTCTACCTCATCCCAGGACAGAGGTAATTTGCCACCAGCCTCTTGGGGCTGTTCCAAATACAAAACGGGTAGTGGACGCTTAGTAAATCTTGGTTTGTATTCATTTCATACTATCTAAATACTTACTGAAGCTTTCAAAAGTGAAAGAATAGCTGGAAGTTTTCCAAAATTATTCTCAAATTCTCTGGGTTACAGTGTCAGAGAGGTCAAACCACTCAAGTAATTTTTAACTCCCAGCTTATTTCGAACAGACAGAAAAATCATTCATGACTTGCTTCTGTGAACTGCAGGAGTACTGCTGTCATTTATATCGCATTTTCTTGAATATCACAGTGTTACTTACAGTAGAAGGGTCTACTCTTAAGCTACCTAAACTTTCTCTTCCATTTCAGCAATTGTGTGACTGTGTTTGGAGGTTTTGATCCCTATAGGACTTCATCTCTTGTTGATAATTCAATCTCTGATTAATGTCTGCATTCTCTGCAAATCATTCTGAATAATTTTCTAAGTAATCTGTGTCCTGAAAAGGAACTAGGCACCTGAGATTAAACACAGATGTGCCTCTGTCTTCAATTGCACTGCATCAGGTTCTGATGCCTAAATGAAAACGTGGTACCATTTCAAATCCAATGTTGTTTTTTCCCCAGACTTTTATGATTATTTCTGCTCCTTTCTTTTGTGGAGCTCAGAGATGTTAAAATACAATCAATTCACTGCAGGCACCTACTAATAGTACTACTCCACCAAAAAAATCCCCAAAACAACAACAAACTCAGACCCAACACAAAACTAAAAATAGATAGAGAGATACTGAAAATTTTTGTGGTGTATTTTCAGTCTTGTTTTTACATGCATGACTGCTTCAGGCCCAGGTAGCTTAACCATCTAAAGGGCCACAGTACTCAAGAAGCTTTACTCAAGAAATTGTATTAATTCCCTTGTTAGCTGATACCTGTTCTAAAAGGACAAGATGCTCAAGAAGTGTAAATCAGCATAACTTTCAATTTTGCTGAAGAAATCCTACAATAATTTGCAGGAATGGGTATTTGGTCCCTTTTTGCTGTTGCTGCTAATAACAGTCTTTGCCTAAACAAAAAAGATAGCACATTGCAAAAGGTAGTAAGTACCACATACCTGTAATATATTCAATTCAGATCTTGTAAATCAAGACAAGGAAAGAAACTGATGAGTCCACCTTCTATTTATCACTAAAGGTAGCCTCTATATCACCTAATATTAATAATGCAGCTGTCTAACCTTATCTGTCTAAAAGCTGTCAAGTCTGAGCTAGTCATCAAAGTACCCTCTGTAGCATATGGAAAGGAGTGGTTTCATCCATAAGGTGATCTATGTCAGCCTAAGATAAATGTTTAAGGTAAAAGATGGAATAATGTAAGGTGGAAGAGAGGTGAGATGCATCATTCTCCAGACAAATGTGTCTTCCTTTTAGCAATAAAGGTCACGGAGACAATCTGGCTAGACTTGACCCACAGGCAGATAATATTAGATGAGAGAAATCCTACCAGGCACTGTGGCACTTGAGAAGTCATATTACTTTCCTATGACTATTTGCACATCCATAAAATGGGGCAAATAATATATCCCTATATCAAAAATATGCTGCAAAATTTGATGCATGGTAAGTCTGTATGATCCTTGAGTAAAATGTAGCATAGGGATTTTACAACATATTTCTCTAAGGGCAAAAAGTGCAAACTCAATAAATTTATATTATCACCTTTTTGTAAATACCTAGGTTTTGCATGCAGCATCCCACCTTGAGCCTTGTAACAGGCCTCAAAAGGCTGAAAAGATACACAGAAAATGTGCACAGTTAAATGAGTTTGGTGATTGTCAAGCTATTTCTATTAGGCTGTAATAGGCTTGGTATCTAGGTCATGTGTTGCTCAGAAAAGAATGAGAAAGAGCTTTAAATGCACTTTTCATCTCAGCCGAATGACCCCATATGAATGCAAAACTGAGCCAGGGAAAGCTGTTAATCAGAGATTAAGCTCCAGCAAACAAGTTTTTTGCCAATAATGTCTGTGGTCATCTACTGTGATGTGTTCAATAGGATCATGTTGTGAATTAAAACCCAGTCCTTTCTTGTTCTATCTCTTTCAGGAGAATGCTGATGTACCACAGTTGGAAATTGTTCAAGGCATTAAGAAAAAAAAATGGGCAAACTCAGAACTTCAGGTATCACGTCTTGTTCTCTGCATGTGACGTACTAATGTTGAGTGGCTTTATGGAAGCTGTAAAGTGAGAAATGGTCCACAGGAAAAAGTGGTGAAGTAAAGGAGAAATTTGGGTTCCTGGCTGAAGTCTCACTTCTTACCTAAATATTTGCCTATTTGCTTCAAAAGGAAAAGAAATAGGCTTCAGGTTTTCATGTCTGTTATTACATTATATCATCATCACTATGGACACAGAGAATGTAGTAATCAAATCAAGAAGTGAAGAGATGTTGTCTACTCAGTAGAAGGTAGGTGAGATAAAGACAAGATGTGGCCAGCCTGTGGTGCTGACCCAGCAAAGCTTGGACCAGTTGCAGCAGTGAAGCCTCTTGGTATTCTTCCTTTCTGGGTCACATAACTCAGGTGATATTTGTTGAATGCACAGAGAATCTGCAGGAGGGTGGACATAGAACACGTGTTGATTTTTAACTTACTGGTTCATTCAAAGAGGCAGCCAGGTCCAGCAGGCCGGAAGGACCAGTTTACATTCACACACCTGGAGAGACAGTGCTGCACTCAGCTATTGATCATGCAGGAAGAGTTTGTCTTTGTTAGTCCGTGGAAGAGTCTGTTCCTTGATGTTTTGAAGCTGGCATCCTAGAGAATCTGTAGCCTCCTTCCTACCCACCTCTCATCCCCTCCTCCTTATAGGGAAATCCATCTTTCCTTATCAGCTTTTCTTCCTCCAAAATCCTCAAGATGCTAACTATTAGAATCTTAACTATTACATTTCTATCTGCCTTTTTGCGTTTCTTTTCTTGCAAGGATTTAGCTCATGTGTTCTTGTCACACCCTGTCACAATTCCCTTAGTAAAACTGAGTCAAGACCACATAGCTGCATGAAACCAGTACTTGATCATGGATAGCTGAACCTCTGGGTTGAGAATTACACTTTACATGATCTTGATTAAAACAGAAACAGTTGACTCTTACATATTTTTTTACAACAATCACGTATCTTAAAAGAAAATGTAAGTATATTGTGTATACCCCTCCCTATATCTGACTCATCATGCTTGAGAATAAATTAATTTCTTCTTGTGTTTCTTTCTAATTATTGCCTTGAGCTACTGAAAAATGTTCCTAATGATGCATGAGGAGACACCCACAGTATTCATTTACCAACCTGATGAGAAATTTCATGGGATACAGAATACTAAACTGAATCCCTGAAAAGGAAGGTAATCAATATCATACAATTTGAGGATGCTTTGTATATGTGCACTGGACATTTGATCTGAAGGAAGGTAGATATTCTGGAATAGTCTTCCAGTAAGAAAGCTGGGGTTTTAAAAAGTGGATCAATATATAGTGTGTCTGTTTATGTGAGCACAGGTCTGCACAGATGTCCTAGAATTCTTTCCAGTCCTACACAATACCTAAAAAAACAATAATAAAAGGAACAAAGTAATAACTCACTGAGGAATACATACAAACATACATGGAAATGAGTAAAACAGTGCCCCATGTGTATTGACCACAGCATATCTTTTGCTTGGTTTGGAAGACTCCGTTAGAGGAGCACAATGATTTAGGATGGTACTTAAATGTTTTATTTCAAGCATGTGCTTAAGGTGATCCAACAGCTCGGTGCTGAAGGCTACATTGTGGGTTTCAGTTAAGATTATTAGTTTTCTTAGTACTTCTATAGTTTTCTTTACAAAATGTAGGCATGAGAACATATCACAATAAAATTTGCTGTTTAATTTCAGTGCTTTGGAAAATCTGGGTACAAATTTTTACTTACTGAGTCAGTCAGCATTATTTTATAACTAAATTTGCAGTTTCTCTTTAATGCTTCCAGAATATCTTTTTAGTAGTCATCTGAATGACAAGAGATCTGTTCTGATTATGCTTGAGGGATTCTTTAAGTTACTGTAACATCAGATATGAGACATACAGATGTTTAGTCTTAACCCATGTCATCTGTGCCACAGTCAAAATTGTGCTTGTTCTGACACCATTATAATGACTCCTCAAACATGTCATTATTTTTTTCTACCGACTGAAATAATGTTTACTTCATGCAACATGATTCTCATCTGATCATGAAGTGATCAGATACAACATATTCTTTAGAAGAATAAAAAGTTCTCAAAGAATAAATGCAATGCCCACATATATGATCAGTGGTCTGGTATAATTCTGGTTGCTAGACAATGGTGCTTTGTAGCCTTCTGGCTTCCATCAGTCTGTTTACCTGCATCTCTGCCTTTCTGGGGCCAGCAGCAGCTGACTAATTCTAGCACTGTGGCACCAACAGGACCTTGCCTGGCACACTGAACAAGGGGAAGGCAGAGGTCTGGGATGTCCTTGGCTCCTTGTCCATGGACCATATTCCTGAAAGAAGAGTATTTTACTGGTTGTTCATTAGGTTGAGTTTTTAACACATATCTTCAATTTACCTGTGCAAGTTTTCTCTACTGATGTAATTTTAATGCCCAGAGGCCTCTAATCTCATTGAGTTGAGAAGCAGTTCTTTTTGCTTCCCAGCAGCATAATTTACTCTCATAATGTAGCTTTTTTCAGCTAATACTAAATAACTCCATTCTATCTACCATTTTTTTGTCAGATTGAATCGCAAAGGGTAAACTGGAGTTCACAGAGTCCAGGTAAAATGTTCCTTGAAAAATGATCTTGATGGGTGCAAAAGTAAAAGGGGCTATTCAAATTTTCTGATTATAGAAAGTTTGTATCATGTGGTAACTTTTCTTTTTGAGAAGCTGCCTAAGCATAGGTCATTCCTTTTTGATACTCTTCTCCTATTTGCTGCTTTCCATGCATGATAGTGTGAGCAGGAAAGAGTGGGCATATTAAATAACACTTAGGATATTTGCTAGTTTACCATTTCCTCTCCCAGAACGCCTTAATCTCTGACACCAAAGTTAAATTCCTGCACTGAATCACACTCATTAGGAATCTAAACAGGTTAAATAAGGTACCCACAGTGAAATAGCATAAATATCCCTTTTAATCCTCCAAGAATTAAAATTGACAATCCTATCACATTGTCATGCAGGTTTTGGAGCAAATTTCCTTTATTATTTATGTTATTAACTCAGAGGACTTATAGAGAATGAAGAGGTGGAGAAAAAGAACTTGTCTCATCTTACACTGCAATACAATTCAGTGGCCTAACTCAGGCAGAATTGTCAGTGATGGTATTAAACACTAGCCATTTAATAGAAGATCAACTACTTGTGAAGTTAGAGCATTAAGTGATATATTGCCAAATACCACTTTGGCCATTGACTAATAGTAATCATCATAATCTGAAATGATGTGTTCAGAGCACTGTTTGATCCAACCTAGCTAGAAATAGATGGAAAATGGCAAGTAGTTGACTAAAGATTCCAGGATGGTGAATGAAGAACCCTGAGGAAACTTTGTCATAAGGTTTCAGAGCTGGAATTTCTTCTTGTTGGTTTCCAGTGAATTTGCCATGCTTTTTCATAAGGAAAATCTGGTTGAAGAGAGCTGCAAAATGTTCTGATGAGTGAAGAAAATGCTTTCCAGTGAGAAATCAATATGCATAACTTATCAAAAGTAGATTGAAAAGTGACTTAATTAAGGTGTATAAAGGTCTTTGGGGAGGAAAATAGCAGATACTAATTGGCTCTTCAATCTTTTGGAAAAAGGATATTGCAAGAATGAAAATCATTGGAAGTTAAAGCTAGAAAAATTCAAATGCGAAATACGACACAGATTTTTAACTATAGGATAATCAAGCATTTGCGGGGATGGAGACGACAAAAAACTGCAAGCAGTGATGGATTTCTTTGTTTCTTTTGTCTTCAAATGAAACTGCATACCTGTCTGGTAAACATGCTTTAGATAAACTAACATAAATGGACTCAGAACAATGTAGCATTAAATTATATGGTCTGTGGAAAATTTAGGTGATTAAAACAGGTGATAAATTTGCTTCTGATTTTAACTGATGACCAATCACTCTCTAGGCAAGGCCTGGCCAATTTCTATGTATTTACAGTTCCTTATAAAAAGCTGGGGCTCAGATCAATATAACTACTCTTGCACAGTTGTAGCTGATTTAATAAATCCTTTCAGTCTGCACTGGAGTCTGTCCTTCCCCATTATCTAGCACCCACAATACCCAGCTTGCTCAGCTCATCGATCAGACTGCAAAATTATGGAGGAGAGAAGTGTTCTCTAGTCCAGTCCTCGTTTGCTGTGGTCCATGGGCTGGCTATCCCTCTCCCAGACTGCAGAACACAAATTGTCTCAGTGTGCTTTGTTCCCAGACGGCTTTTGTGAAGGGCACAGTCTCTTATGGTATTAGTCTCAGTCTAGGACTGCAAGTGGCTCTTAGAGACTTGAATTTCTCCAGCAAATTGAAGTGCACCATAAGACAAAAATTCAGCTCACTATCATTTATTGGTTTCTCTCCCTGCTTTGTTTTACCTGTTTATGACTGTCGCAGTGCATATTTCTCAGTCTCCATTCCAAAAGTGAGATTCTTCCATAAACCTCTGTATTTCTCTATGCATGACCACTCTGAGAGTAACATTTACACATAAGGGCTAGGGCCCAGCAGGCAAGAGAGGATTATGGTTCAAAGAGACATTGAAGATTGTAAGTGCAGGGCAAAATAAAACACATAAAAGGGGAACTGGGAACACTGAGATCAGATGACAGGAAAATATTACTCCTTCAACTGGGTATTCTAGCTATCTATCTAAGATTTTTGGTGGCATTTCTGAAGTATGTAAGTAAGATAAGGATTTTCCCTCAAGTGGAGTTTTGTATATTATGTTCACTAAGCTCCAGCACTGCACTCAGAGAATTCATTCTTGTAGGTTGTCCCTATGAAAATAATAAGATTTAGTATATTTTCAGAATGAGTTGCAGGAGAAACTGGAAACATTTTGTATCAATAATTTACACCTTTGACCCTATGGTGTATTACTTTTTGCTTGTTCCTAATCATTTTTATCTTGAGATCAACAGGACTGTTGTCACCAACTACAGTGGGAATTGGGAACATTAGATCTTTTCCCATTTCTGTTTCTCGAAAGTATTCCTGGTGATTGTTAACATGTAAGTCAGGGAAAACAACTTGCTGTTAAACCTGAAAAGTGTCCCTTTTCAGTGCAACATCCCCTGGACATTCCTAAACTTTACAAGTGGTATTTAGTTTTTGTACTATGTATCTCACAGATCCACTCAGATTCCAAGTAGGTTGAGGTCATCTACTCTATTGCTGTGCCCCAAAGCAAGATCAGCAGTGTCTGTGTCATTCCTTGCACATGTGCATCTAACGAGACCTTGGAGAGCTCCAGTGATGTGGACTGCATAGCTGCTCATGGCAGTCTGATGCTGTATTTCACTGTCCTCACTGTTTTAAAGTTTCTTCATATGTTTATTCCAATCTTCCTCACTGCAGTTTAAACCCAGTAATTTTTGTCCTATCCTCCCTGGACGCAGAGAACAGATCACTCCTGTCCCTCTGGAGTAGCTTTTGTAATAGGTGAAGGCTGTGCCATACCTGATTCAGTGCTCTTTATTGTCAGCTAATTTAGTCCAATTATTTTATTTTCCATATTTCTGATTCTCATTGCTCTTTTTCCCCCTGTTCCCCTCCCCCAGCTTTAAGCACAAATACAGGAAATGAATACTACAATCCCATTACCCAGTGCAAAATACATTACTACTTGGGTTATCTACCTTGTTAATATTTTCCTTGGCCTGTGTGAGTTCTCATTATTATTTTCTGTGTACTAATTTCTTCACTGATATGGATTGTCTGCAAATTATTTTGACTTAGGTGAATATTTGTCTCACAAAATAATTTGAATTATTATTAGGTGGACAGGTGCTCCGAATTGACTTTGAACAATAAATTTCCTTTATTAAGTTACCTTGACAATATCTTTTTTTAGTTTCATTTCCTGGCTGAACACCTTGATATTGGAAATTAAGCAGCATGTTTCTCTTTTATTTGTTTTAAAGATCATAGTAATTCACTGTAGATAAATCTCACCTCGAGTGTGTAAGCTTCAGTTTTCTTCTGGAGAATATTGATTGATGTTACACAGCCTTAAAACAATCTGTATGTTAAACCTTTCGTTTTTAAGGTGTCTCTTCTCTCTCACACATTTACTTTAAGTTGTAAGCAGAAGACTTTTAAGGCTTGGCCTGAAGGTTTTGAGTAACTCCTTTGAGGTTGGAAAGATGGATCTAGACATTTATAGTGTTTAGCACCTCATAGATAGAGAAAATCCATAGGTGGAATAAATTTCATTGATTCAGTGAAACAGCACCAATTTTAGCTATTTAGGTTGCAGGTCAGCAGCCCACAGATCCTTATGAGATCAAGGCTTAAGTTGCATTATTTTGAGATAAGGTTTTGCATTCAATTCTACAGGAAAAGTAGAAATGGAATGTGGGAAAACAAGACAGAGGCTCCATGTGGGCCATGAATCACAATGTGGTTTTGCACACAGACTGTTCAAAGCAAAAGTGGAGGGGACTATGCTCTGGCAAGGAAGGTGTTCTAAACATCCATCAAAAGGGTCTGAACACCTTGTAGGGAGACTGGTTCATGGTGAGGCATTTATCAGAAGCATTCCAGTCAGAAAACAGACCAAACTAACTTTCTTTTTCCTTGTCCACTGTTTTCTAAAAGTACAGTTAAAAATGAATCTCTGGAAAGCTATTATTTTTTGTTCATTTGTGGGAGTAATCTAGCCTTTGATGTTTATCAGCCAGGGTATGAACACAGGACAATTAAATATTAAACTTCTGTGATGAAAATCCTTTTGTGAACATAGCTTTTAGTGTTGTCATGTTTGTTTCCCAGTCCTCCTTTCAACAGCACTTAAGCTCTCTCATGGAGAAAGACATTGCTCTCAATTTACTCTGCTTTACTAAACAATAAACAAGACTCATCTTATTTGAAGACATTATGGTTACCACTTTGCTCAGATTTGACAGGAATGTTTCAACACACAAAGGTTCAGTGACACAAGCAAAGAGTTAGATGCATGGTGAATGCCCATCCTAAAACGCACAAATAGTTTAAACTCTGTGATTCGTGCTGGTTGCTCTGAATAAAGCATTGCTGGAAGGAGTTCATAACTGTATTTGTTGCAAATTTTGAGATAAAGAAAATGAAATGGTTGTGACAATGAATTATTTAGATTGTTATCATATTACTAGTTTATGCTTTTTATCTGAAAAAAAAACCCAAACCATTTTGAACATTAGCCTTTCTGGCATTTTGTTATGGTGGTTTCTGCTCCAGCACCTTGATTTCAAATTTCCATTACAAGCATGAGTCAGGCTTCCATGCTACTTTCTTTGGAATTTACTGCAATAAGATTTTTTGTTCACCCACAGTCTAAAATAACTAGGAAGACTGTGACTCATCATCAGTCTCCTTCTACTTTCCTTCTCTTACACCACAATTTCACAAAAATTGAAATAAATTCCTTATAATCTACAAAATGTGCTATGGAAAACATTCCTTTTAAAACTAATCAAGAGTCTTCAACGGGAAAGATTTGTCTATGATAACTTAGTATGTCGTTATAACCACTGATGTGATGAAGGGTAATTGTTAAGTTTTCTTTGAAGGAGGATTAATTTTCAATTAGAGTCACAGTCCCTGGAAGAGTTTTTTGGCACCCATCTTTCATTCAGCATGAAGTTTTTTCTAAACAGATCTCAAAGGTGACATTTCTGTAGTGATACTCACCTCAGAAACCCTAGGTTAGATCTGAAGAGCTGGCAGTCTGCATAGTGTTTGCATGGCAGGGTTTTGGTAGCCATGGATCTACAGGGATGGCTTCTGTGAGGAGCTGCCAGAAGCTTCCTCCATGTCCAACAGAGCCAGTGCCAGCTGGCTCCAAGATGGACCAACCACTGGCCAAGGCCAAGTCCATCAGACATGGTGGTAGTGCCTCTGAGATAACATGTTTAAGAAGAGGAAAAAAACCTATGAGCAACAGCAGCCAGGGATGAGAATATGTGAGAGGAACAGCCCTGCAAACCCCAAGGTCAGCACAGAAGGAGGGAAGGAGGTGCTCCCACCTCTGGAGATGAGATTTCCTTGCAGCTCCTGCTGCAGCCCATGGTGAGGCAGCTGTGCCCCTGCAGCCCATGGAGGTCCATGGAGATGCAGAGACCCATCTGTGGCTCCTGGAGAACCCCATGCTGGAGCTGGTAGCTTCCTGAAGGAGGCTGTAACTCTGTGGGATGCCTGTGCTGGAGTAAGCTCCTGGCAGGATATGTGGACCTGTGAAGACCAGAGCCCATGCTGGAGCAGGTTTGCTGTCAGGACTTGAGACCCCACAAAAGGGATCCATGCTGGAGAGGTTTAGGTTAGATATTATATTTGGGGAGTTTTAGGATGTTAGGAAAAGGTTCTTCATCCAGAAGGTGGTTGGGTACTGGAACAGGCTCCCCAGGGAATTAGTCACAGCACCAAGCCTGACAGAATTCAAGTTTTTGGACTACATTCTCAGGAACATTGTGTGACTCTTGGCATGTTCTGTGCAGGACCAGGAGTTGGACTCAATGTTCCTGATGGGTCTCTTCCCGCTCAGGATATTCTATGATTCTGTGATTCTGTGTTCCTGAGGGACTTTACTGTATGGCAAGGACACACACTGGAGCAGTTTGTGAAGAACTGCAGCTCATGGGAAGGACTCTCATTGAAGGAGTGTGTAGAAAACTTTCTCCTGAGGGAGAGACCCCACATTGGAGCAAAGGAAGAGTGTGAGCAGTCCTTCCCCTAGAGGGAGGGGAGTGGCAGAGATACCATGAGATGAACCATCTGCAGCCAACATTCCCTTCTTCCCTGTGCTGCTGCAGGGGAGGAGGTAGAGAAATCTGAAGTTGAGCCTTGGAAGATTGGAGGGGTTATGGAAAGGTGTTTTAAGAATTGGTTTTAATTTCTCATTACACTAATTTGATTGGCAATAAATTAAGCTAATTTCCCAAACCTGAGTCCGGCATTTTTTTTGTGACAG